>NW_026971773.1:0-198114 GCF_026151205.1 Bolinopsis microptera | reverse complement strand
GGGAAAAAAAAAGGAAAACAATAAAAATTATGATACCTAATTTTACCAAAAAGCATATCCGCAAATCATTTACAAATTTAAGCAATCCAAGATCAATCTTATAAGTTTTTAACTACTAATCTACTATATCATAACTACGATATCGTAAAAAGTAATAGTGTGAGCAGTTCCCTCTTACTTTAGCCCCAATTTGGTTTCCACACTGGCCCGCTTGTATATGAACGATTTCTCTCATGATTAACAAAAACAACAACAACAATGTGAAATGTTAGCGCGATAAAGCAAGCAAAACCCGAGACTTTGAGACCGGCAAAGTCTCCAGGCTTAAATCACTGCCTTACCGTTATACACATGACAAAGGGACTGCATTATTTTTAATTACGATGAGGTATCATTTCCTGGATATTTAATATTTAGTTGAATTCTAACCTGATGTTTCTTTCATTCAAATTTCTGATCAATTCTGAATAGACTCAGTGAAACTGAAGACAGCTGATTCTAATGGAAATATATCCTCAAATTATTTGTTATTTAGTATAAAGTGTTCAGTGTTGAAAGTATTAAAACCTGATAATACCAACACTGTCGTATCAACATACTTACTTATAAGTTTGCAACATATTCTTACAGTTACACTTACAGTGTACAGAGCTAGCTGAGGCGCATCCCGCTCATTGTTTTACCATTTAGATTGCATCAGTACATCAAAATGGTACAATTATGAATTAAAAATATACTTTTTATTTTAAAGACACAGCTTAAGCGACTCGCCAGGTTTCACCTAACCATGCAAGTTTACTCGTAGGTACTAGGTACTAGGTACTGCGTGACGCGATTGTTTAACAAATAAATATTATATATACCGGCTTGGGTTTATCTTCAAAACTAAAAATGAACTTATAGTTATATTATAACGACTTCCGGTTCTCTTTGCGAAATATCTGTTTTATAAAAATTGCGATTCTTCTCCGAAAAGAAAATGTGGAATATTTTAGATTTTGAGTCATTCAAAAAAGTTTTATTTTGGGTCAAATAAAAGTGCGCAACTATAACATATAATATATAATAACTATTAGTATTAACTTTGCACATTGCAATGTTTGCCAACTTCATGGAGGATATGAATCATTAAAATGTATTATGCGTGCAATTAGTCATATATTTGACCATTACTAATGGTCTGGCCCGGCGCGCGCTACTTCGTAGCACGTACCATCGAGAATAAAGCGGCGCGCGCTAATTCGAAGAAATTTAGACGAGCAACATCCGTCAAATCATATATGAGTAAATTTATATTTCATCTGGCCATGAGTCTACGAGTACTGCGTGACACGCTTGTTTCGGCGGTCGCGCGCTACTGCAAGCGAAAGGGCTCTGGGTTGCTCTAACCAGAGCCCTCTCGCTTGCAGTAGCACGCAGTACGCGTAGGCACATGGCTATGTGAAGGCTCTGGGTAGAGCAAAACTTATATTAAGCGCGCTTACCCATTATGTATTACCTTTTAAGCTTTTTAATTTGTGAGGGCTAGACTTAGGCAGTAGGCCGTGCGCTTTATCTAACCACGTGATTTCGCGCCACTGCGGGTGCGCTTGTTTCACAAGTAGGCGGGCGCGCGCCACTGCAAGCGCAAGGGACATTATTTTTGTTGAAATTTGGTCAGTTTACGTTTTGTTTTGAAACCCCACGGTGGAGGTTGGCGTGTGCTGCAATTTATGAATCAATGGTTATTACATAAATGAAATTATAGAAGTCACACTAAAATATAATAATGTAAAATAAAATATATTAAAATAAATGCCCTACTAAAAGTACTATATAACTAACGGTCTGCAAAACTGGTTGAAGTCGCAATTTGTAAACATGCTAATTACTATTTAATAATAATAGATAAAAAGTTTTGCGCGGCAGATGTAAATTCGGCATTGCATAATGGCAGTGAAATTAAAATGATATGTTGTTGATAAAAGATCATGGTCATTTGTCGCGAGTGATCTTTCTTTACGCATTGTCGCTAACTAACTCGGTGTTGTAGTCTATCTGCGAGCGCCCTTCTCTTTGAGACTTTCTTAGCCCAGGTATACTATAAAGTAAGAAATTTGGCCAATTTTCATCGTCTCCTGAGCTTTGCAGCTTGAGGAGTTCGCGCTTAGCTGAATTTTTAAAGATTTCAATTGAAAAGGTAGAACTTGGAATAGTTATATCCTTACTTTGTTTTGTAATAGAGAGCATGGGTCCTTTGAAGAAAAGAGTATTTCTAAATGTTGGGCCGTTGTAAGTTGTGAACCAAGAAAGGTTATGTTCGTATGTGGAATTATAGGTGGGAATATCGTGAGGGAAAAGTTCTTTGATGGATTTAGGGAGAAGGCTTGGCATGTTCCTTACTTTGTGTAGTAGAATAAGAGCGTTTTTTACAATGACGCTATGGACTGTTAGGATATTATGCAATCTAAACGCACTTTTTGTGTGCTCCGGGGGATTGCCGTCTTTATATCTATAATTTACATATCCTGACATAACAGCTCTAATTCCCTGCTTTTGCTTGGTGAACAGAGATTCAATGTGACATTTTGAGGCAAATCCCCACACTTAAGAACAGAAATTTAGATGGGATTGGATAAGGCTTTGGAAAATGTTTAGGCGGGCTTTGATAGGTAGAATTGTCATACGTTGTATGACCCGCCGCGCACGAAGTGCGCGGCTCCCCCTGTATCGTCAGGACGATAAAGGGGGTCATAGTCAATTTGCAAACAATAACAAACCAGAGGGAGAAAAAAATTCTCCCTCCATAATAAAGCGCCGCGCCATCCGTATTTTGTATTGAATATCTGTGTGTTGCTTATACGAAATATTTGCGGAGGGTTGCTAAGCGTTTTAAATATTAAATTATTTGGAGACATATCGATGTACAATATATTTTAAAATGCTTGCAGAGTATATTACGTAATGAATGTCAGATATAAAATTAACAGTTGATTCGTCTGCATAGCACTGTATGTGTGGTTTGATGCCCGTCTGCCTTGTAATTGTTGGTTGTTTGCGTCGTGATTCGTGACCCTCACCATCATTTCATTTAACTTTAATAAATTCTGCAATTTCGGCCCTTCTTTAATAAATTGATATTGGTGATTTCATTTGTCGAAAGTCTGGCATTCTCATCCTCGTTTTGGCTTAAACTGTCAAATATTAGTCACATTATTATAGCGTTTAACACACGATTACTTTGTAAATCCCTGCGTGGCGTTTCTGTTCTTTGCCACAAAGACATCATTATTTATTTATTATAGAGTGTCTGTCAAAACTGTTGACGTGACTATTGTATTGATATTAATAACTTAGTCGGTTCTTGAGATTTTGCCTTCTTCATATTTGAAACATGAAACAACTACCGTCCACGAAGGATAATTGTTATTTTAATTTCTACTAATTTTTAACTTTTTTCTTGTTCTCAGCTCGTTGGGACAGAATTGCAATGAACATAATAATTGTGATTTTCTTTGATATGTTTCATTTCTTGTTATTGTTTCTCATTCAAATTTGGTAGATGGCCCCAACGTTAATTATTATATAATAAGTTTATTTTTATTTTTAATTAGTTGTCATCCGGCCACACAATTATAAGCAACTTATATTAGTATTACAGCACCATTCATCAATTAGTATATCAAAATATGTCATTTTAATTTTGCATGGCTGAAATGTAACGCTTGATTTATATACACTAATTAATTGAATTTTCAAACGAAAAAACCAGTATCTCTATTAGATGTCTTGCAGTCAAAAATAATGCTGGATTGTTGTTCGACCTTATATTTTTCTGCTGAAGCTCCATGACGGTCGACACGTATAATACCTCTCTTGGAACCTATTTGTACATGTTCAAAGCATGAAACCCGAAGGTGAGTTGTAGAATTATTCTAATACATAATATTCTCGTAATATCTCACTGCTTCCCTAATTACCCCCAACTTGAGCTGAGTGCTTGTGAGCCACATCAAAACCATGATTTATCATACACGACGATTAATCGCACAAGTTGTCTTTCCCTCAAACAGCAAACTGTGCAGTAAATCGTGGTGTTACTGTACATGGTTTGCCTGGTGAATACCATGATTACAATAATAAGTTATGATACAAATTCTTTTAACCCTTAACACATTACGCCCACTTTGCAGTTGACGAACAGAGAAAAAATCATATCTTGGGATATGCCGATATCGATCAATACATCTGTTGATCTTTGAATAAGAGGTGAGAATTAATTTTAAATATATCGAATTTGTACTTACTTTGTTACTTTGTTGGGCTTCATAGGATCCTCTATCGGGACATCGAAGAAGTCGACCCCCCGGACAGTATAGAAACTGTTTTATCACCACTCCAATCCAGCAAGGAGTTTCTAATCCGACGGCTGTATCCTGGAGCTGGAGGCTCGTCCGGAAATGATTTGACAAAGTTCGTTAAAGTTGCTTTGAATTGCATAGGATCCTCGATGGTGTGCATATGTGTTGGGATTACATTCCATAATCGAGGTCCAGTGACTGCAAAGTTGTCATGTAGTGCTTGATTACGTTGACTGCTGGACTTAGCTATAGTCTATACTGGGCACAACTGCTTTTTGACCATGTCTGAGAGTGACCGAGAACTGGATACCAATATCATTAGGGCACTTGCAATGCAGAACTTTCCACATGTTGATGATTAAATACCGTTCTCTTCTTCTTTGCAATGACATCAGATCTAGGGCCTTTAATCTCTGCCAGTAGTTGAGGTGCTGGGTGCCATATGAATCCCTTCTAGCTGTTGGATTTCCTTGTTCTTAGAGCAATTCCACAGAGGACAGCAATACTCCAAATGACTTCTAACGAGAGACTTGTATAGAGTCATCATGGTGGCTTTGTCTCTCGTTTTGAACGCACTTAGCACCCAAGAAGCAACTTTTCCTGCACGTTCAGCTATCCTGTTGACGTGTGGGGTCCAGGATTGAAAAGTGGAGTGGTCCGTGATTTCCTCGGATGAGGACATTTGTGACGCAATCAAATCCTCCTTGGGTTGCTGAGATTCGGGATCTGATTTGTTCACAGTACTATCATGCCGGCTCTTCGATTTCCGTGGTTTAATAGGAATACTTGATTCCTTGCATGATTTACACAACCAAACATAACTAGAAAGAAAAGTAGCACTAGCAAAAACATCTTGGAAACTCGTAACAGCAGAACAGTTGTGTGATCCCCGATAACACATATGACAGTGAAAAACAGGTTTCTGATCGGCTTCAAACTCAACAATGTACGTTTGCGTTACATTCCAAGCATTCTGATGGCAGTAACGCACGGAGCTCAAATTGAATTCTGTTGACAAGACTGTCCTTTGTATACAGTTTGTTCCCGTCTGAGTCAGCTAAATCAATGTTCAAAAACTATGCACACGGTTCCAACATGTAAGTATCCCCGGCTATGCCAAGTGAAAATCTATATTAAATCACGGCACTTAATAGTATTTAGCCACAATAATCCAGATGGAACTTAAAGTTACATTTAAGCCCCACTCTCATCCAGCTCCCACTCTGGTAATTAATGTTTTTGCAACCCCGCACGGTACGCTATGATATTACATATTGCACCAGTCCAGCGGAGTGCCATGAAGCTTCTTAAATAGTTAAATCATCCCCAGTGCAAGCCCCAATTACCAGCAGTATTAGGGAAGCCGACTCGAGCCCGATACTAATTTAGCCCTCTTAGAAATGTAAAACTGACCGGCTCCAAAACACGTTGACAGAAATTTTGATTAAAAAGATTTTATAAAGAAATTTCCTGGACAACAGGGCGAGCCCCTGTTGCCATTTCCGAGCACAAATCCACTAAAAGATTTCAACACAATTATAAGGCTTCGGAAGTCTGGGATCAATGAATTCCTGAGCTCCACGGGATAAGAGATTTTTGATTCAATAGCCCCCCGGACAATTTTAGTTTGGAGGAGATTATTCACCTCACCATTGCCGTAGAACGGCTGTAGGACTATTGAGCGGTGGACTGTTGAGCGTAGGACTGTAGGTCGGTGAAGGTCGGAAGTAGGACTGTAGAGCGGTGTCAAATCGCCAGGGTAGGACTCTAGAGCGGCCGCCCTTTTAGATCTCACAACATGAGGACTTTAGAGCGGTACGATCCTAAAATGAGGACTGTAGAGCGGTGGACTGTTCACTGTTGAGCGGTGGACTGTAGGCCGGTGAAGGTCGGAAGTAGGACTGGAGATTGGCCCTCCCTTATAGATCCCATAACATGAGGACTCTACAGCGGTACCCTCCTATAACATGAGGACTCAATAGCGGTAAAATTTGAAGATTGAACACTCAACGAAGCTAAGTTATACATTGTAACTCGTGATTGATTATGGTCATGACATTCTAGGATGATAACTTTATTAAAGAGTCATAGAGTTAATGAACATTTTCATTTACTTATTATAAATATTCCATTACTAATATTATAGTGTAACTTAATTTAAGATTATTGTAACGCTTCCTCGTTACAGTTTTGGTAACTCAGCCAATCCCTAGCTGGAACCCTTTAACCGTCTTGGTGCTGATTAATCATGATCCAATCCTGACCTCTCCCTTCTCATCGACTCAACTTCAAATCAGGTTTAGGTATGTACCCTTCCTTTATTTTATAATCAACGTCTAATTAGCTCTTAGATAATGCTTTTAAGCAAACTAGATATCCCAATCAATGACCATCATAGTATTTCTCTAACCGATAGCCCAAGGCATATAAGGCGGCCCTTACACAACATATCAAGATTAAAAGCAGATATTGACTTGACATTTGCTAAACTCTTTGCAGAGTGGTAAAAAACTGAAATGACACGTTTCACAATTTCATTACTCCTGTACGGAGAAGCAGGTTCCCAATAGCCAGTTCATTAGAGTTATCGCCTGACATTGTATACTTCTTGTACAGTTACACACGTTGTACACAAGGTTAGCACAGAGTAATACCGTTTTATCAATAAGAGAGCTGCGGAATGTACAACCAAAGCAATTAGCAATAAGGAAAAAAATTGTAGGGCTTAATTTTATTATGAGGTCCTATTATGCATCATATAATGGGTTCGAAATGATACCACCATACCCACATAAGTCCAAATATCAGAACAAGTCAGTTTACACGGCCACAAAGACTTTCCAATAAGACAGTACCAGTCCTGCTTGAGTTTATCGGCTCTATATCAGATTTGTCCTAGTTTGTTGGTCAGCTGCTGTCAGAATCAAGTTCACAACCCCCCACCCCGGACACCCCTCGCAAAGACAAATACTATAAACATCCTGACTCATACTGATGTAATCTAGCAGTGTGGCTAGAACTATGCCAACTATAATTGATAGGTGAACTGTGCTCGGTTGGGCCTGGGTAACATCCAATCCCAGTTTTGAAACCGTGCCAGATTATCTGGCATTACTGAAATATTGCTTGTGATTGTTAATCAGCCACCCGTCTAATTGTAGATGATGGTTATATCACTGTAATAGTCCGGAGGTCGCAAACTTGCTCTGTTTCTCAACCCATATCGTGGTTAAGTTCTGGTTCCGGTATCTCTTGATCACTAATTGATGGTTCTGTTCTCCAGCATCCAGCTGATCTGCGCCTTTATCACTAGTCTCGGAAGACACGATGGCAACCGTTGAGTTTTTACTCTCCTGTTCTTCTAAAAATCCGCTCCATCGATCACTTTCTACTTTCATTACTTAATTCCGTTAGAGGAGTACTCCTTATATTATTGATATTGGTGTAGCTTATATTATTGATATTGGTGTAGCTGATAGACTCGCAGTCCCTAGCCGTATACTTGTCCGAGCAGTTTATCAGAGAAACAGGTAACATTGCATAGTTAGTGTGTGTCACTGATAAAATCAGGAATATTTACGGCAGATGCCAGATCCTGTAATAAAACGGAATCATAGCATATGTTTTTATAGATTACAATCGGCTACGCTGAAATTTTCTTCGCACACACCACACACATTTGTACATTCCATTGATAGATACTCGCTTAACTCGCACGTGTGCGCGGCTCTGATCACGCCACAGTTATTTGGCAAATATCATATTAGAGACACACCTAATTATAGACCAAAATGTGGCAAAGTTTCATATAAATCACACTTCCTTCAGCATTTGTTATAAAATCTGAGTGCGCACCACAGGAACTTCGAGATTTTTCGCAGTGTATAATACGTTGCGTGAATTGTCGAGTTGTACTGGTACTAGTCGGATCCCAACCGTTCTAAAAGGCTATCTCGTTAGCTTTTCGTGTTAAAAGCGATTTCTCAACGGTTATCACCTCTCTAGATGATTCTTAAAACATTTGGACTTCATTGCATTTTTGAAATAAATGCAATGAGGGCGTTTTCGGTCACACCCCTTTTCAGGGTTTCGCGGTCACTCGAATTTTTGTATTTCAGCCCAGGAAGGTTTTAAAGACTATTCCGATACACCAAAATGTGCCTAATAGCCACATTTATATACAACTTATGTAGCAACATATACAATAAAATGCTTCGTTTCGGAAATATGGCCGAAAAACGGTTTTTGGCTTGACGCAGTTCATATTTTCCGTGATTTTTGGCATTTTCGCCTATGAAGGTCGCAGAGACTATTCTGATACACTAAAATGTACATAATGGCCACATTTATATACAAATTATGAAGCAACATATACCCTAAAAGGCTTACTTTCGGAAATGTGGCTGAAAAACGGATTTTTGCCGAGCGAACAATGACATTATTCACAAATGGGCTATTGGACTGTTAACTAAAAAGGTCTTAAAGAAGATTCATGAGGAACATAGCATTTGTCACAAGATGTAAGATGACTCACTTTGTGTCCAGAAACACCAACAAAAATTGGAGAATGATATACTTTATTGGGCATCTCTCTTAATGCTTTAATGGGCCAGGACAGCCGCATATTTGTGTCTTACAAAAGGGCAATTTTTCAAAATTACGGTTTCTTAAGGTCAAAGGATCGGCTGCTAACAGCAAATTGTTCGCAATTGCCTACTCATGTACATCATATACTCAAAAACGCTCACTTTAGGAGTCATTAGTAAATAACTACTACATGATTTGTGACAACCCCAACAATTTTTCCTTGGCACCAATTTAAATAAAATGTGTTGACCAAAATTCAATTTCAAACTTTTTATTTATATTCATGCCATGAAACCATGATATATGTACCAAGAATACCGCACCTAAAATAAATCGGCACTGGATCCGGGCCAGATTGTTGCTTGACAGCTGACCAGTACCCCACTTTAAGTGCCTCGACCAATATTGATCTGTAATCCCTGGATTGAGATCTGTTGGCCGCAGTTTAATTTAGTTAATTTCCTATAATACCGCAGTGGTTTGGTTCTCACTTCAGAATGACCCCATATTCTTTTTTTGTCGCATAGATTTTCCCATTGTATGATAATGCGTGTCATTCCCTCGTTTTTTAATCAAGTGGTGACTGGCTAGTTCTTCTGTTATTACAGCTGCCTCGAGATCTTATCTGGGGCATGGGCACTAACTAAGAACATTAGAACTGTAATTCTAGAACCTCATATTAAGGTTACTTGGCAGAATAGCATTAGCAGGGTTCGAGATTTGACTGAGGGCATTCAGGTAACATACCAGGTTCATATCACCAGTTGAGGTGGATCTTAATTAATAATTTCGGCATGCAATGCCTTATAAGTTATAAGCTTATAGTAGGATCACGGGGTTTATATAATAGAAGGTCTCGAGATGCTGATTTAGCTATTTAGGTTTCACATGTGAAATTTTTCCAGCTTTGGGTAAAGTGCTAAAGTGGATTTTAGAGCGGGGAGGGGGTCTAAATGACCAAAATCTGAACGATCTCTTACTTACGGGGCACTAGTACTACGGGACAAGGGACGGATATCGGGCCTAGTAGCTGTTTTCTAATGAGAGGCTGGGGTATGGACCTAGATGGTCAACGTGAGGATAGCATGAGGATTTAGGATGCTCTGCCTGCCTTTCGTGGGGTCTTGTAACCCCGAAAGCTGGTATATCTTATCTAAATTAACCTTGGTTAAATCCCGTGCTGTTTCGAATATATCATTAGATTTATAGGTCCAATATCAAGCAAAAAAGTCTTATCTCCGGTACTGATGTTACACTTACACGATCTCCGACGCAATGATCTCCGAAGTCCGATCTTAAAGTTGGATCTCAGAGCCAAAAAGAGGAACCTACGCCTTGGTTT
Source organism: Bolinopsis microptera (assembly GCF_026151205.1). Lineage (NCBI taxonomy): Eukaryota > Metazoa > Ctenophora > Tentaculata > Lobata > Bolinopsidae > Bolinopsis > Bolinopsis microptera. The sequence continues at coordinate 187,845 of NW_026971773.1, read as the reverse complement.
CTCTCTTTGAGAGTCAAACAGGAAATTCGGTGTTATCAACTCAAACTCGGATTCGTAGCTCAATTGAAAAACCAAAGAATAAAAATCTGAATGAATTTCCCGAAATCCTAAAATTAATATCAGGTTGTATTCGATTCAGTGGCCCAAACTCCAGTTTGGGCTTACGAGACTTAAGTTCAAGTCGAGGAACACTTTGATTAAGCATGATCCTTGTCTAGTTGGAGTTTTCGCACATCATGCATCTACTAATCACTCCTAAACTGAGAGTTTTAGAGTCGAATCTCGAACCCTGCCATTCAGTCAAGTAATCTTAATCTGAAGTTCTAGAATTACAGTTCTAGTGTTCTAGTACTAATGCATTAGTGCTCTAGATAAGATCTCGAGGCAGCTGTAATAACAAAAGAGCTAGCTAGTAACCACTTGATTAAAAAACGAGGGAATGACACACATTATCATACGATGGGAAAATCTATGCGAACCAAACCACTGCGGTATTACTATTTAAATGGTAAATGAGCTAAATTAAACTGCAGCCAACCGATCTCAATCCAGGGATTACAGACCAATATTGGTCGAGGCAGTGAAGTCAATTATAATTATAAAGTGGGGTACTGGTCAGCGGTCAAGCAACAATATGGTTTTATGGAATGAATGAATTAAAAGTTGAATTTTGGTCATTACATTTTGGCTAAATTGGTGCCAATGAAAAATTGTTGGAGTTTTCACAAATCATGCAGTATAGTTAAACTTATTTACTAATCACTCCTAAAGTGAACGTTTTTGAGTATATGATGTGCATGAGTCGGCAATTGCAAACAATTTGCTGTTAGCAACTGACCCTTTGACCTTTACTTTGACCTTTACTAAAGAAACCGTAATTTTGAAAAATTGCCCTTTCGTAAGACACAAATATGCTGCTGTCCTGGTCCATTAAGAGAGATGCCCAATAAAGTAGATTATTCTACAAATTTTGAGAGTGTTTCTGGACACAAAGTGAGTCATCTTACATCTTGTGACAAATGCTATGTTCCTCATGAGTCTTCTTTAAGACCTTTTTAGTTAACAGTCCAATAGCCCATTTGTGAATACTGTCTTGTTCGCTCGGCAAAAATTCGTTTTTCAGCCACATTTCCGAAAGTAAGCCTTTTAGGGTATATGTTGCTTCATAAGTTGTATATAAATGTGGCCATTATGTACATTTTAGTGTATCAGAATAGTCTCTGCGACCTTCCTAGGCGAAAATGCCAAAAATCACGATAAATATGAACTGCGTCAAGCCAAAAACCGTTTTTCGGCCATATTTCCGAAACGAAGCATTTTAAGGTATATGTTGCTTCATAAGTTGTATATAAATGTGGCTATTAGGCACATTTTGGTGTATCGGAATAGTCTTTAAAACCTTCCTGGGCTGAAATACAAAAATTCGAGTAACCGCGAAACCCTGAAAAGGGGTGTGGCCGAAAACGCCCTCATTGCATTTATTTCAAAAATGCAATGAAGTCCAAATGTTTTAAGAATCATCTAGAGAGGTGATAACCGTTGAGAAATCGCTTTTAACACGAAAAGCTAACGAGATTCCGTTTCGTCCCTGACTATACAGACAGATCGGTCTGAAAAATTCGATCTGCCGACACACAAAGCTTACAAAAGATTTTTGACGTTTTTGAATCCCATAAGGTGCCCTTTATGGCTGACCAACTTTTCCAAACTTTTCCACTTGTCTTTAGGCCACTTTTTGCCACTCTACCACTTAAATCCACTTTTCTTGTTTGTCGAATATCTTTAGTTGTGAACATCTTAAAAGGTTGCAGATTAATCGAGGGTGTTCATATTATCAGGAAGACAATTTTACGTCAGATAATCAGTTAATTGGATAATTATCAATTAGATAATTAGCAAAAATTTACAAACTTTTTGACTCAAAATGATTGGAATAGCTTAAAACACGGAGAAACGTAGTTTTTAGTAATCAATTACTAAGTCAAAAGGGCTGAAACTGAAAAACGTTAACCACAGGATAACGTTTTTCAGAAGGTTACTGAGAAACACGACCCTTGTAACGCAGCCATCTGGTCGTTACCTTGGATTTGCAGCCACGGAGAATGGAACCGGTAAGTTTTTCATCAACATTAAAGTCAATTAAATCAAAATAATCTGTAAAATTGCTCGTAAAAATTCTACTTAACTCTAAAAAACTATTTCAAATGTTTGCTCAGTTTTCCACTTTCAGCTGCTGCCACCTTGAACGCATTGTAAGGAGGTGGGGATCGACACACCGCCAATTAGATCTTGTGACCTCACCGGTCACAATGGGATTATAGCCCTCTTGGAGAAGAATCTTGGACGGGAATTGCAAAGATGTATTTGCTGCCTTCACAGCATAGAACTGCCATTCAGACACTTATTCATTGCATTTGATGGAGAGACTTCTGGCCCCAACTCGTTTACCGACGTTATCGGAAATCTTCTCAGGAAAATTACCGTTCAGTCAACGCGGCATTTCTGTCTTCTCTAGGGACATATTATATTGTGAAGAAGCTGGGTTGAGATCTACGACTGTATATGTCAAGAGATGCTCCCAAACTTTAGGAAATTATTTAGTTATATTATCAATTTTTACTTACCGCTTCATTTGAATATCAAGTATAGAAGCTCAGTTGTTAATGGTGTAGTTAATTGTTTGAGGAAGTAACATTGGTCAGGAATCGGGTTAAGGGTAAAGTTGACAGGGAAATTTGTATAGAAGTTTCAGGAAATAATTCTTATTTTGCTCACTCCCGTAACATTCTAATTGCCATGTTGGCTGAAGATTGTTCTATTATTAGAAAATAGGCTATAGATTGTAGTTGGGTATATTTTAATTGTTTTGGTAATAATATGTAAGTAACTGAGCCGCTTACTTTAAAGGGATTAGATTTAAATCTTGAATTGTTTCAGAACCAAATACTTCTGGGCTGCCCTGTAAAACGGGCGTATAGGTTGTCTCGACAAAGCCTCCTTAAATTATTGATAGACTATCTTAAGGCGAACCTTTTGTAGCTTTTTGCACAGTTCACGGTGTGAAGATGTTTTTTACCACGGTAAATTCGGTACACATACTCAAGTTCGACACGTACAACTGTAGTTCGACAAGCCCAATGATGTTAGAATTGTAGATTTAACGGAGAGATAAACGACTAATATAAGCGTGATAACTCTTACTTCGTTTTAAAGATCTAGATTGTAGAGTATGCTATATAAATATCTACCACATACCACCTTTTTATGTTATCACAAACGACAAGTAACAGAGTACCCGTCTAGAGATTTGGCTACTAGACCGGAAACAGTATGATATCAGTCTATTTTCCTGTTATCATGCCCTTTAATAGTTTTACCCGATATGGAACCAAATATTAACTTTGAAACTTCTTCAAAAACATAGTTCTTTGAAGCACTGACGTATGTAATATTGTTAATTTATTATACAGATGAACTTTAGTTCTGTTACATATTATGTATTATTCTTAGGATACCAATAATACAAATTTGAATTATGTGGTTAGTTTGGAAGCTCCATTCTGTAAATATTGTGACTAAAATTATGGCTTTTAACTGATTTAATAGTCTCAATACCAAGACTTAAGTATTTATACAGTAAACCCCAGGCCGGGTCCCCATGTAAGCAAATAAGAATAATTGATTAAGAAAGTGCTGCAAGTCAAAAAATTTTAAAAGCCAGATCGCCCAGAGATAAGCTTTTTGTCAACATAGCGATCACACCATCAAAAAAGTTAACACATAACATCAAATAGTCTGGAACTTTCTAAATGTGACTTGACAGTGCACGCAGTAACTATTTAGCACTGAGATTATCGCTTCGCGCACGCGAGTTCTTCTCGTACAGTTGCACCTGAGATTTCTCGTGCGGCTCGCAAATTACTTGACACCCACCATAGTGAAACGACCGTGGGGGTCGCAACGTGATACAAAGGTAGAAGGTGCTTTAGCTTATACATAACTCCGAGGTAGCGACCCATCTTTATTCTAACTGCCGTAATGTGTTTTTGCCAAGTGAGCTTTTCGTCTAGGATCACTCCTAAAAATCTTGCTTCAGTCTTACGTTCGATTACAGTGTTGTCAATGGACAAATTAAAGCCGCTGAAGTCGATTCTTTTTCTAGTGAAAATCATGTAACACGTCTTTTTTACATTTAAAGATAGCCCATTAGCACCTACCCAATCTACAAGACGTAAAATTAGCTGATTAGCTTTTAATTGTATTTCTTCTAGGGTGGTTCCACTAATTAATATGTTTGCGTCGTCGGCATAAAGGATGAACTTTGCAAAATCACTAATTCCAGGTAGGTCGTTTATATAAATTACAAATAAGAGAGGTCCTAAAATGCTACCCTGAGGTACGCCGTAAACTATGGGCATGCTAGAAGAGCAAGTTCCGTTTAAAGTTACGTATTGAGATCGATTACAAAGGTAAGATCTAAACCATTCGTGCGCGACTCCCCTGATCCCACAATGGTCAAGCTTCTTAAGTAAGGTCTCATGTATATAAGTATTTTGCAGTTTTGTTACGTGTTGAAAACAGAGCTCCCTTATCTCTGTTATATCGGCAATTTTTAACTGCCAGTTGCCCCTGCTACTGCACATTGTTGGTGCTGTGCCTTTAACGGTACTATACAAGTACTATACAAGTACTATACAAGTACTACAATGTCTGATTGCTTAAAGTTAAAGATTGACGGGCGAACCCCACGAGGGAAGCTTCTAATCACGTGGTCCAAAACCCAAGATTTTGACCCTGGATTAGGTCACATTGCTTCAAGTGGCGCTTGCAAATCCTGCAATGCTCAGCCGGGTGACCAGCTTTTGGAATGCATGAAATGTAAATCTAAGTACCACAACCTCTGTTTAACGATTCCCCTCTCAAGTGACGTCCTTGCAGCTATGGAGAAGAACCCCTGTACCTGGTGGTTCTGTCCCAACTGCATAACTACAGGTAATCTGACCGACAACAAGAAAATCTCCTTCGAGACGGGTAATGACGCAGACTCTGAACAGGTTGTATCGGGTGGTATGGACAGTGATCAGTTCAGAAGTGAAATGAAAGATTTCAAAGTTGATATCCTTAAAAGTGTTCATGATGCTATTGATGCTAAGCTTGGTCCATCAGGGCCCCAAAGTTCTAACTCTCAAAAATTCCTTATGTCCGATCTATTCACTAACAAGTCGCAGGAAAGACAGCAGGAGGTATTCCAGGCATCTACCATGGGCAGTCCTCCACAGATGCAGCAATTGGCACCTCGTTCTAGGATCCAGTCCAAGAGTTCAGTGCTTATATTATCTCCCCCTGAAGATGTCACAGCTGAGTCCGCTGAGTCCGTTTGCAATAATGTATGTGAGAAATTGTCATCAGTACAAACGGACTTTGTAAAGGTTAACAAATCCAATAACTCTATCGCTATTGGTTTTCCTGATTCAGAGGCAAGGCAAAATGCTACTCAGTTGATTGATGAAGATTCTTCAAAGGGATTTACTTTGCGTGAAGCGAAGAAGATGTATCCAAAGTTAACAATAGAGAACGTCCATAGGGACGATGCCTTCCGCAGACTTACAGCAGACGATGATGATAAACTAAGAGATAAGTGCAGATCGCTACTGAAACCGTCCATCTTGGCCAAAAATGACGGAGTACGCAAGCTTGTGGATGCTGGTCACAAATTGGAGGTTGTGTACATGTCACGTTTTACTGAAAATAGCAAGTATTTCACATTTGCACTTAAAGTCTCTCCTGCTATCCGATCTTGCATCATGAATGACCAAGGAAGAGCTCTTTATTTTGGAAATACCTGCCATCCTGTGTCCGATCGAGTTCATGTTGTTTTTTGTTACCATTGTCAAGGAATTGGTCACACTTCTACAAACTGTCCTACCAAGGTTGATGATCCAACTTGCTTCCGCTGCTCAGGAAACCACCTGTCTAAAGATTGCAGTAACAAGTCCAAAAGTGAAGCAAAGTGCTGTGCCAGGTGCAAAGACTCGAAGAATCCCAGTGATAAAGCACAGCACAAGTCCCACAATGCAGCATCAATGGAGTGTCCAATCATTGCCAGAGAGATACAGAGGCTAATGATGAATACAGAATATGACTCAAAAAACATGATGTGACACCAGGACACCATCACAGTCCACCCCATGCTCTGAAAATGGCAACCTTTAATGCAAGATCCATTTGCAACAAAACGGTATCTGTACTAGAGCTACTGAGAGAAGAGAACGTGGATATATGCTTCCTGACAGAGACTTGGCTGAGAGTTGATGATAAGGCCAAAATCGCTGAGGTGAAAGACCACAAATATGATATTATTAGTGCTCCAAGACGTGGGAGGGGTGGCGGTGTTGCCTTCATCTATGACCCAAAGGTTGTCTGCCTGACAAGAAACAGTGTGAAGTTTAGTTCCTTTGAGGTTTTGGAAACTGTCTTCAGAGCAAAATCTCACTTGATCAGATTTTGTGTCCTTTATCGATCAACTCAAGTTTCTTCACATAAGAAATATCAAGAAACCCGAAAGAAATTGTTTCTTGAACAGTTTTCTGATTACATGGATACCTTGATAACTAAATCTGGTATTCCTATATTAGCAGGGGATTTCAACTTTCATGTAGAGGATCCAGACTATTGGGCTAAACAATTCATGGCACTCTGTCATTCAAAAGGCTTGAAGCAGCATGTTTCCTCACCAACACACATCTCTGGCGGCACACTGGACCTAGTGCTAACATTGGAATCACCGGCTGACAACTTAAACATCACAGAGCTTGAAATTGTGGAAGACACGGGCACAACGTCAGATCACTTCCTGGTTAAGTTTAGTGCACCCGAGATTGATGTGTCATCAAAGCAGCCAAGTAAGGAACAAAAAACAGTTCGTGAGTTTAGCAAAATTGATATTGATGCTTTCAAAGCTGACATTTTACTCCACATGCCATCTCCATCCCAGCTAACTAGTTTAGATGACGCAGTCGACAAATACGATTCTGTTATATCCTCAGTTCTTAATAAGCATGCACCAGCTAAGAACATCTATTTTATACCTGGTCGTAGTGACTGGTGGAATGAAAACTGCAATGATGCCCGTAAAAAGCGCAGAGCTGCTGAAAGACTCTGGAAGAAGCATAAAGGTATGGCTGATGCTCAAGATTATAGAGAAATCTACAGGGAAGCTTGTGTAGATACTACCTTAATCATCTCTAGAGAACGGAATCGCTATTATGAGAAACGACTTACAGATGCTAAAGGAGATCCAAAAGCTACATACAGAATTATAAATAACCTTCTGGATAAAGATCTTTCTCAGAAGTCCCCTTCTGGGCCCACGCATCAAGCAGTTGCAGAAAGTCTCAAAAACTACTTTGACGATAAAGTAAAGAAGATTTATGGGTCTATCTCAGAGGAAAACCTGTCCAGTGCTGATAGTCAATCTGAAGACAAACCTTGTGTAAAAGAGTTAGAGATGCCTAATGATACACATAGTTCTCTACCATGCTCTGCTGCAGCTTTCAGATTAGTTACTCGATCAGAGGTTCTTTCCCTGATTACTAAGACGATGAATAATAAGTCGTGTGAACTCGATCCTCTTCCAACATGGCTCCTCAAGCACTGCCTCGATGAATTGCTCCCTCATATCACCCTCATAGTTAACCTATCCCTCCAAGAGGGCTATTTTCCACATGCTCTGAAGTCTGCTATAGTACGACCAGTCCTAAAGAAAGCCTCTCTAGATGCAGACGACTTGAAAAGCTATAGACCTGTGAGTAACCTCAGTTTTATTTCGAAGGTTATAGAAAAGTGTGCCCACTCACAGTTTTCCGAGTACCTAAATAAGAACAATCTTTTCGCAGCAAATCAATCAGGTTACCGGAAAAACATGAGCTGTGAAACTGCAGTGCTCAAGGTACATAATGATATACTCCTCCAAGTTGACAAGAAGAGTCATACTGTTCTTCTTCTTCTTGACTTGTCAGCTGCATTTGATACCATCAATCACAAAAGACTTTTGAGACGACTCGAACATAGCTATGGATTTAGTGGTATTATTCTTCAATGGGTTGCAAGCTACCTGTCAAATCGATCCTTTATCGTTGGTGTTAAGGGTGAATATTCCTCTCTCTGTGACCTCGAGATTGGAGTTCCTCAGGGCTCAATTCTTGGTCCTATATTTTTCATCCTTTACACTAAACAGCTACAAGATATTGCAAGTATGCATGGTCTCCAAATCCATCTATATGCTGATGATACTCAGATATACTTCTCATTTGATCCTAAGAAAGACATGGACATTGAATCTATGAAGAGCAAATTGAAAGAATGTTTCGAGCACATCAAATCATGGATGAGTGAGAACTACCTGAAACTCAACGACAATAAAAGTGAGATAATCGAGATCTCTACAAACTCCAAAGCTCCAAAACAAGTTGAATTCAATCTTGACAGCATATGCTCCATTAAACCTACCAAGTCAGCAAAGAATCTGGGATTTATTTTTGACAACCATCTCAATTTAGAGGCACAGATCAACAACGTTGTCAGAGTTTGCTATGTAAATCAGCGAAATCTTGGCAGAATAGGTTCCAAACTGAGTAAGGAGCTCAAAATCCAAATGGTACACGCTTCAATTCATTCCATTCTGGACAATGGAAATGCTACTTATGGTGCCCTTTCTGAAAGACTTCTCCAGAAACTTCAAAAAGTGCAGAATACTGCTGTGAGATTCATATTCGGACTTCATGGGAAGTTGAGACAGGAGCCCATCACACCCTATATGATTGAATTACACTTCTTACCTGTAGCAATGCGAATCAAATTCAAGATAGCGTTACTGGTTTTCAAGTGCCTAAACGATTGTGCTCCTGAATATCTAAGGACAATGGTCAAAATTAGGGACACTAGTAAACATCATGTCAGAATGGACCATGACTTCTTCCTACTGGAACGCCCTCCTTTATCACGGCTGAGGGCTACAGCTGGTGCTTTCTCTCACACTGCTCCTAAAATCTGGAATACACTTCCCTACTCACTACGCTCCATCTCTCGACTGGATGTTTTCAAGAAGGCTCTCAAGACCCATCTATTTCATCAAGCCTATCCTGTATGTGCGAACAGTATTTTTGGTGATTCAGTAGTCATGGACGCAGGACTTTAAGATCAATCTACAATTTATAAATTTGAATTTTTGATTAGAAAAGGGACTACTAAGGTAAATTTATCTGCACCGCTTTGTTGGCCAGTATCAACTCCATTTTTTTGGACTTTGGTCGCTTATACGGCCTAAGCGGTATACAAATAAAGCGTTATTATTATTATTATTATTATGATCAAGCACGTCAAAGGCTTTACTGTAATCGAGCAGGAGCAGTAGGGAAATTTGTTTCTTATTCAGAGAGTGTAGTGTAGAATTTTGGGCATTGAGCAGTGCATGTTCGCACGATCTTCCTGGCCGAAATCCGTATTGATTTTCGAAAAGAGAATCGTTCTTATCTAAAAATTCTAAAACACGAGCATGCATAAGTTTCTCATAAATTTTCGAGAATGATCCCAAAAGAGAGATCGGCCTATAATTAGCTACTTCCAATTTTGAACCACCTTTGTGGATAGGAACGACTTTCGCAGTTTTTAGAGCATTTGGGAAGGTACCACTGGAGAACGAACAGTTAATGACATTAGCTAGTGCCCTGGTAAAGTTTTCGCAGCTGTTTGCAATTTTCAATGGCTCAATTTTACAATCGAGTGTGGACTTGTTCTTAAGCCCTGATATTATCTTTTGGACTTCACCGTGTGATGTAGGCTTAAGAAACATCGAGTTACTACACGAAGCCTTAAGAAAATGCTTGAAACCACCTGGGTCAAAGGTTCGACGGGCAGCGATTTGCCTCTTGATACTGGCTGCAATACCGGAGAAGTAGCCGTTAAATTTCTCAGCGACTGCCAGATCGGAGCTTATAATCGTGCCATCGTTGTCCTTCAGACGGGTGTGTCCGAACTTTTTTCTGTTACGGTTCAGGAGGCCATTGATAATTTTCCATTGATTTTTAGAGCAGTTTTGGTATTTGTCAAACATTTTCTTATAGTACTTTTCTTTGGCTAGATTCACATGTTTGTGACAAAACTTTTTCATTTTATCATACGCGTCGCAGTTTTTTTGTGATGGATTTATAGTTTTGTCAAAAAAAAGTAACTTCTTGCGGTTGCATGCCGCCTCAAGCCAGGGTAAGATCCAAGGCTTTGGGTCAGCTCTTTCGAATTTTCTTCTCGAACTGTCGCGCTTCAGGGGGTATGCAGTATTGTAGTGTTTCATGTACGTTTGATAGATGGAATTGTATTGTTCATCAGCGCACGTTGAGGAGGTAGCATCATCCCAGGTCTCACTTACAATAAGCTCTTTGAATTTAGCATGATTAGCTTCGTTAAATACACGGGCCTCTAATTTCAAGCTAGTGTTGTTGTTCTTTACACGTTGACTACGGAATCGCTCATTCAAACTAGGTGTGGCTCCTAAACTAATGGTCGTGCTAACCGCGAGATGATCTGACATATCCAACGTCACGACATTACAACTAATAACGTTGGTCACGTGATTAGTATACACGTGATCAATAAGCGTTGCACTGTGGTCAGTTACCCTGGTAGGCTTGGAGACAGTCTGGGCAAACCCATATTTTTCTAGTAAGCTTATAAGATCCTGGCTGTAAGCGTCGGTATCGTATTTTATAAGATCAATATTTGCATCACCCAGGAAGACTATCTGCTTTCTGGAGTGTCTATCAAGACCCCTGAGCACGTTTTCAAACTTTTCAAGGAATTTTTTAGGGCTTGTGGATGGCGAGCGGTAGAAATTTACGATGATTTTTGTCTTATTTCCGTTTTTAAAATTGTTGATTTTAAGCAATTGAAATTCTCCGCAAGTAACTTCTTCTGGACTCAGATTGAGTTCGAGTTCCTGTATTTTATCGTAATTACAAACGCGTTTGTTAACATAGAGCGCAAGACCACCTCCTTTTCCAGATTTACGTGCAGGTTCTTTGATAAAGGGCTCGTAAAACTGTTCGATTTCAATGTCGTTCAGACCATTAGGAAGATTAGAAATTTTACAGTTGGTTTCATTGAGGCAGATGAGGTCAAATTTGGAGAATGTTTCTATTTCTTCTCTAAAATTCGAGATATTCTTCACGAGTGATCTAACGTTTAACGAAAGTATCTTAATTTCGCGATTGCTAGGGGTCTTGATATTATCAGGGTGTTGGTACTTACAGCTAACCAATATCTCCGATATACAATTGTTGAGATCGATTTCGCTGGAATCTATTTCATCAGTAAGTTCGCCTATTTGATTCAATACGTGAGAACGAATATAGGGGTTAAAAGTGGGGGTTATTGTATTGTAATTATCATTAAGTTCGTAGGAAGTTACTCTATAGCCAGGTATTAGGTTTAGACAGCATGTAATACAACCAAGATAATCTTTGAGGCATTTTTCATGAACTGGTTTGTCACATAGAGGACAAATGAAAACATTTCTAGGAGCATAAGACCACCCGAAGCAACTTGAGCATTGTGATTTGAAACTAGGTTCAACCATTGTCCAAGATGTGTAAATACCAGATATCTGTGAATAATTAAGTAAGATATTAAAAAGATAAGAGTGTAAATTATGGTGTATAGAATAGCTTGTACAGTCTAAGAATATGTATAAAATGCTAATGTGTGTGCGTGTGAATGAATGAGGAATAAACTGTGTGCTGAGAAAGCGTAAAGAAGAAAAAGAAAACTTGTTAGACCTACCTATCAAGAACTATACAGCTCTGTGTGTAGATAGAATCGTAACGTAGTCTACAATATTACAATATTACGATAGCGGTACTGATTTCAGAACTATTCTAAAGTGTTTAAAAAACTCGGGCAAGAATTCTAGTAACTTACGATAAGCTGATAAGAGCACGGGCATGACTATATATTTTTATGCGAGGGTTTTCATTATAACTATAAGATGTAAGCTATAATCCCTTAAAGATTTTGTAAACATTTTGTGAAAATTTAGGCGCGGCAAGTATAAGTAGTAGGCTTGGGTACGGCTTTGTGAGTTTGTATTTAACCGTTAGTTACCAGGCAAGAGCGAGACAAACTCCCGCCTTAATGGCCAGTGCTTGCTCTAACCAGAGCCCTCTCGCTTGCAGTAGCGCGCGACCGCCGCCTACTTGTGAAACAAGCGCGTCACGCAGTACGCGTAGGCACATGGCTATGTGAAGGCCAGTGCTTTCGAACTTTCTCGCTTCGCATAGAGAGTTTTTGAACACCGGTCACCAGACAGTTAGCTATCTCACTCTTGGGCAGCTGAGTAATGTGAATCCCATTTCCAGATCTATCTAAAATCTCAAACCCTTTGTTAAATATCACTCTACAAATATGGTGGGAGTCGAAAAACCAAAAGTTACGATTTTCGATCAGACTAAAGTCAAACATGCAGCGGTTAAACAAATCAACTTCCTTATTTAACCATGCAAATCTCGTTCTAAGAAGGGAGTTGAAAACAAACACTGTTTTTGGGTATCTAGCAAACAAGTAGTTAAAATTGTCCCTAATTTCACGGGAAAGTGTATAGCTTCTATGGTCATATCTCGACAAATCATTAATACCGGAAGATATAATCACATAATCGCAGTTTTCAAAAAAATTTTCAAACTTCATTAAGTCCGTGAGTTGGTACATGTCACGCTTTATGACACGAAAGTTAGAGGGGAAAGATGATGGGGTGTTACGTATCATAGAGTCAGTAAGGTATAGGACAGTCTGTTTGGAGGGTCTCAGGGGGTCGGATGGTGCTATTGACGGTTCATGGATTTTAGGAATGTGCGTGCGCATGGGCTTGTCTATGCGTCTAAAGGTCACTGACACACGACACGAGGTGACGCCAGGTTCGGGTTGTATCGCATGCTCCCAGAAAAACTGAGACTCTGTGGTCATTGCGTACACTGTGCCATTACTTAGTTCGTGTTCACGTCGCTCATCAGTGACTAAGTTACGGAAAGTTAAGGTGCGAGTGGCCCCAAAGCTGGCAGTGATGATTTCACCCGTTAAGCCTGTTTCATTATCCGAGTGAAACGGGATAGAGTCTGAGCCTGTCTGGTATCTAGTGACCATGCAAGTAACGTTATCCCTATTGAAGGTGGGAAGGTGGGAACGTAAACACTTATGTTTTTTAAAACCTTAATTAGTTTGAGCAATTTCGATGGTAAGAATTTGAATTATCACCGAATTTACTGTATCACGTCGTGACCCCCACGGTCGTTTCACTATGGTGAGTTTTTACGATACAGGGGGCCGCGGGAGCCGCGCACTCGTGCGCGGCGGGTCATACAACGTATGACAACGAATTTATACCTATTTTGTCATTTTAGACCTTTTAATTAAAGTCAATCTCTCCCAACTAATATAGGTTCGGTAGTTGAGGTCCTCACACATTTTCAAAATGATCTTATTCAAGGAACCGAAGATATAACAAAATAATACGACAAAAATCAACGAATTTCGTTAAATAACGCGACTTTTACACCTACTTTTGCTTCAAAAACTGCGTATCATCAAATATGGCAACTTGGCGAAACTCAATGATCATTCCAAAAAAAAGTACGACAAATTTGGTACTGTGTAAATTCTTACAATCTTTAGAAAACATTGGTTAAAAATGGTTCAACATTGATTAACGGTTGAATGCTGGTCACGCTCGCAGTAATTTCCAATGAGTATCCGCAATTTTTTAGTGGGCCGGAAATCATAATCCACTCAGCCCAAATAGAGATTTGGCGAAATGAAAGGCAAAATGAAATGGGCATTATATTTTATTAATTGTTTTACAGCTTTTTATTCTGTAAAAATTTGATTGACGATGTCAACCCATCGAGATCGTTGCGAAGCAGAGCAACGATCGATGATGCGAAGCAAGAATGATAGTTTGCGCGGCGCGTCGAAGCGGCGAAGTCCTCCAAGTAAAAATGTGCTAAAATAAAATTTATTGTTTCATTGAAATTTCTTGTTTCATTGAATTTATAATTTTAATTTGTTTATGAATATATCATAATATGTATTTATTCTTTTGTGACAAATAAAAATTTTGTTTTTCCTAGTAAATGTTTGCATACACATTACATTTTCCCAACCGATTTATAAAATTTAGTCTCCAATGTATTTATTATAAATGATCATCTGGATCAGCGATTTATTAGTTTCTATAACTATGTTCTGAAAACTGGCCACGGGCCTAAATATTACATATCAATCAATTACAATTCATTAGCATTACCAATATCAAAAACTGTCCAAAATATCTAAGAAAGTATTCTCTAGCCAAAGGGCTCAATATTTAAATCTAAATCTTCAATATTGTCTGGTTTATGTCGCAACTTGGGCCCTCTGTCCCCCCTTATCGAAATAACTGTTGTCTTTAATACCTCAAAGCGCAAGTCCTTTCTAAGATATGTAACTGAGTCTGAATATCGCTGACCCGTTGGTGATTCCATCTTTTGTGCAAGCTTTTTTTCTATAACTATTCTAAAATGTGCCACTTCAGTTCAGGAAGGAGCTATGATACGATTTGCTGGAATACAAATGTTAGTTGGTGCTGATAAACTTTCAAACTTAAACAAAGCATCTGTAGTTAGGGCAAGAGTTGATTTTTCTGTGAACAAATTCGTAACAAAGGTTTGTCTACAGGAATGTGTTGTCCATAGTCCCAGGAACCACCAAAAAAAACCGTCCACCTGAAACTTTTGGGCAAAAATTTTTATAATCATTTTTCTCCAGGAACCCATACGCCCCACCCCTAATATTGGTTATTCGGCTCCCGAAGGTCTTGAGATCTCCATAGGGGGTGCAAAATGACCGCAATGGCCACATTATGGCAGGCGAATGATAGTTTCAGAACGATTGGACCTTTATTTTTCGAAATAAATGGAATTTTTCGAAATTTTTCTCAATTTTATTGAAATTTCGAAAAAAATACACCAAATTATTTTTAACGCTTATTTCAAATCTTACTCGGGAAATAACTTCAATTAACAAATATCAAGGTTAACTAACAAACAAAAGATTATTGACCAACCCCCAGACAGCTATTCGACGGTACATACTACTCTGGTTGAATGTCTTAAGTTATCCTACAGTGAGCCGATGATAATCACATTCGATTTGCCATTGTGGATTAAGGCCACCCGAATAGTACTGGAAACTGGGATGCCTATTGTGGTCAGGGTTGGGGGCTTCCACACTCTCACGAGTTTTCTTGGCTGCATAGGCTATATAATAGCAGACTCGGGTTTAGAGGAGCTCATCAAACTCGTGTATCCTGGAGACGTCACGCAT
Source organism: Bolinopsis microptera (assembly GCF_026151205.1). Taxonomy (NCBI): domain Eukaryota; kingdom Metazoa; phylum Ctenophora; class Tentaculata; order Lobata; family Bolinopsidae; genus Bolinopsis; species Bolinopsis microptera. Next base: position 172,440 of record NW_026971773.1, on the reverse strand, counting down.
ATATCGGATGGAGGATCTTACTATAAAGCGTTGAGAGCCCACTTTCTGATCGACGCCGCTCTTTGTTGTTTCATTATAGAGGAAGAAGTTTACGACGATGAACTAGTAGACTTGGAAGGTTACTTCAACAAATGTGTGAACGAAAATCTAGGTGTTAACTTTAAGACTAAATCTATTCAGGATCTATCAGAGAAAATAACTCTGCTTCTAAAGAACCTGTTTTCCAACAGTAAAACAGCAGCTCTATGGGTTACTTACCACAACATGATAACACTAGTAAAGGACTTCATAAGAGCAGAGAGGTTGTACGACTACAATATGCATTTATCAGCAGGATGCTATTTTTAAAGTCAAGTATGGGGCGCTTTTAAAGACCTTTAAAGTAACTGGGCTTCACACGGTTTGTGACAACGACCACGAGTGGGCCGGGGTGTGGACTGACCTCTCCATAGAGCAGAGTCTTATGAGGGCAGCTAAATCTAGTGGTGGATTAACAAGTGGAAGGATGCGTAATCGTGAGTCCGCTCACAAGTTATGGGTGGCCACCCTGAATCAGATGGCTTTAATAAATCAGTCTTTTGGAGATTCATTAGCTAATTCATCGAAGCGAGGAGTACCAACTAAAGCTGCCATCCACTCAGATCTTAACAAGTCATCAATCAAGAAAAACTGTGATGTATTTGGAAAATTATTAACTTGGTTTAAAGTTACTGTCGACTTTACAGAATCCGAAGATAAGACTAAGTTAATATCTTTTTCGACTGGTCCTATATCACAGCCTGGGAACGATGAGGTGAATCCCGAGGAATGTTTGGCCGTCGGGGCTGTCCTTCAACATGAGCTAGATGGGTTGACATTCATCGATAAGATAAGTATCAAAGGTAAAGCAAAGAACTTGACACAACTAAGAAAGCAGGTTAAAGTGAATAATAAAAGCGTTGCAGTCGATCCGTTGAAGTGTTTTAGCCGTCTAGTCTTGGTTGCTGATAGAGAGACTCCAATAGAGGAATGCCTAACATACGAGTTAACTGTGGTGCCGATGAGCTTATTTGATCAATATCAGATGATGAGGAAATCTAATAAGGCTGCTCTTGGTATAAACCAATCTACACTTACATCTTGCAGCTTCACGATCCCACTAGTCATTGATGGAGGTTGGCTAATTCACCAACTAAGCTCATTTAAAGGGTGTGACAATTATGGTGAGGTAGCAATGGAGTACTTGAAGCTTATCCCTAAAAATCGGGAAGTTACTGTGATTTTTGATGGATATGAGCCTTCTACTAAAGATCACGAGCACAAGAGGAGAGTAAAAGCGTTCTGTGCTAATATTGCTGTAAAGAAATCCACCTTTTGTACAGTCACCAAAACAACATTTCTGAGCAACAACAATAACAAAAAAGAACTGATCGACCTTATCTCAAGCATTTTGACTGTAAATGGTATTGAAGTGATCAGAGCTTGTAACAATGCTGATACTTTAATTGCAAAGAAAACATTGGAAATGTCATTCCTTGGCGATGTTGAATTGAATGCAGAGGATACCGATATAGTTCAAGTCTATTAGTACATCATTTCAACAGTGACCATCACAATGATATTTATCTAACAACGAAGAAGGGTACATATTCAATCAAAGAAATATCAAGTCATCTAGATCATAAAGAAAAGGAGATACTTCTTCTAATTCATAGTATTTCAGGTTGTGATAGCATCAGTGGACTGTTTGGTTTTAGCAAGGTTAAAGTGCTAAAGAAAGCTCTCACCTTTGATGAGCAAGGTCAGTTGGCAACATTACTTTCGGTGAGAGAATCAAAAGAAAAGATTATTGAGGCAGGCCTCTATTTCTTGCAGTACATTTATGGTGACAAGAAAAAGACTCTTTCTGCTTTGAGATTCCTAGCATACAATAGGATGGTAGCGAAAAAGAGTCTCAATCCGAATAGGCTACCTCCAACAATAGCTTCAGCAACGGAGCACATCCTTAGAGCTTACTTACAGTACCATAACTGGGTAATGCTTAACGCTGACAGTCTGAATCCCCTTGACTACGGCTGGAAATTGGCTCCTGGTGGCACTAACGAACCAGTTGCAACAAAAGCTATAATTGCTCCAGAGTCTATTTTGAACCTTATATGTTGTAACTTTTCTGTCGTCTGTCGATGTGGAACAGGCCTGTTTGACTTTCAGATGTTCATGTAGGAAATATGGCTTCAATTGTTTGCCAGCTTGTGGACGATGCCATGGTATGAACTGCACAAACACTAGACATGATGAACCTGAAGAACAAGCGAATTTTGATTAATATTAACTGTGTATTAATAATTGTCATGGTATTTACTGAGAATACACATTTTAGATTGTATTTGTTATTTGTAGATGAGTTTTTAAATAGATTTGAAATAAGCGTACAAAATAATTTGGTGTATCTTTTTTCGAAATTTCAATAAAATTGAGAAAAATTTCGAAAAATTCCATTTATTTCGAAAAATAAAGCTCCAATCGTTCTGAAACTATCATTCGCCTGCCATAATGTGGCCATTGCGGTCATTTTGCACCCCCTATGGAGATCTCAAGACCTTCGGGAGCCGAATAACCAATATTAGGGGTGGGGCGTATGGGTTCCTGGAGAAAAATGACTATAAAAATTTTTGCCCAAAAGTTTCAGCTGGACGGTTTTTTTTGGTGGTTCCTGGGACTATGGACAACACATTCCTGTAGACAAACCTTTGTTACGAATTTGTTCACAGATTGACCCATAAACAGCAATTCTTGCCCTAACTACTGAACTTGTTTCAAAGGCTGCGAAAGCTGGAGCTAAGCTAGTTTCACTACCAGAATGCTTCAATTGTCCGTATGGAAACCAGTACTTTGCTGAATATGCTGAAAAGATACCTGATGGACAGTCTTACAACCACTTAAAAATGCTTGCACTTGAGCATGAAATACATTTGATTGGTGGCACTATACCAGAAGAATGTGATGGAAACTTATATAATACAAGTTTAGTTTTTAGCCCCGATGGAGAATTAATAGCAAAGCACCGTAAAGTTCACTTGTTTGACATAGACATACCCGGGAAAATTAAGTTCAAAGAATCAGATACTCTATGTCCAGGTAGCAGCATCACCACATTCAATGTTAATGAGTTTACAGTAGGACTGGGTATCTGTTATGATATACGGTTCCCTGAACAGGCACACATTATGAGGGATCAAGGGGCTCATATCATGATTTATCCAGGGGCATTCAACATGACCACTGGACCTGTTTACTTCGAGCTTCTGAACCGAGCTAGGGCTGTTGACAACCAAGTTTACTGCTCTAGTATTGCTCCTGCAACTGACAACACAGCAACTTACACAAGTTGGGGACATTCTTTGATCTGTGCGCCTACTGGTGTGGTAGTAGACAGTGCTTTACATGATGAGCAGATTGTGTATTGTGATATGAGTATGAGAGAGATACAGGATATTCGAGAGGGAATACCTACATCGAAACAAAAAAGGAGTGATATTTACAAGTTGGTTCATGTGCAAAAATAAGTTTTACTGCGAGAAAATTGAATTAAATTGAATTAAACGAATGCACTCACAGTCAATAGATGCTTTGATTTAGTTACTCAATTTGTTTATGATTAAAATGATTGACTTTTCATCAAAAACTAATGATTCATTATTCCCCATATCATTTTCTACATTATAATTAACACCCTGAAAACACATTTTTAATTTCCTTGAATTAATAAACAACAACTCTTGCCTAAAAGCAACCAGTCATACCATTATATTACTGTCTCTTGAAACAACTCTTGATCCACCATCCTCAGAGCCAGACACTTCCTTTTATATCCCAGAAAATTATAGTTGCCGTTGTGAATGGTAAGAGTGCCCCTTTGCCCTGTCAACTATAAATTCACCTGCAGTAGGATACAAGGATACAAGGATACAAGGATACAAGGACACAAGGATACAAAAGTGATAATTACTTTATTGAGTACACAATAGTTGTAATTCTGAAATAATTTAAGTTACACAATTCTTTAAGTTATTTACAAGTGTGTACGGGTATATGGCCCCCAGAATATAGGTGGCCCCCAAAATATAGGTCATGTTAGTGGATACATTTCTAACCAAGATAAGCGATACTAATGGGATCTGTTACTGCTAGGTTGGAGTAAAACATGTAACTTATGTTTCTGGATAAAAATTTTGGACCTACATGAGGTATTTTGGTATATTTGGTCATGACAGCGAAAGATTTAAACGATGTTGTCATTTTCTAGAGGGGTAAATATGGCGAAAAATTGTCATGACAAAAATCTGTCCAACACATGCCATTAAGACTACTGGTATGAGTATAAGTATTATTTTAAGCTATCTTTTCATCGAGACATCTGCAAACTGACAATTTGGAAAAAAGTTATGGCCACCACAATTTTACGGGCCCCCAGAATATAGGTCTATACGACCCCCAGAATATAGGTTGGTCAAAAACCCTGAACATGCCCAAAACCATGCTTTGGGATGCTCTACTTGTAGCTACTAGTCTCCTGAACCCACATATCAAGTTTTATCAAAATTGGATAAAAATTGGCCGAGTTATGGGATAAAAACAAAAACCATATGCCCATATTTGGGCATACGCACCAAATTTGATCGATTTTGGTCCATAAATTGGTCAAATATCAATATTTTTGAATGAAACCAACTTTATATGGAAGGTAAGCATATATTACACATTCTCTATGATTATCAGCTCAATATCTACCTAACTGTGGATTCTGTGTTCAAATAATCGCAAAAAATGAACAAAATCGCCCATATCTCAAACTGACTTCGCTCAAAACAATAGAACTCAATAGGGTTTCAATATTTTCACATGAAATTTTCAGAATCAACGTAGAATTGTCTCATGACCTTAAGTTTTGGGACAGAATTTTGAGTTAGGCCTTTAAAAAAATTTGGCGGCCAAAAATGTCTGATTTACAGTCATTGAGGTGCACATTGTATTGATACAGATAAAAACAGCCCCCCTCAATCATATCTAGGGACACTCCTTCAATCTTATTTAAGTATTTAGTTAAGATCCCTACTAAATGAGTGCATGAAAGCTTTTAAACAAGTAAAATTAAAGATTTTACTCATCACGGGTATATGGCCCCCAGAATATAGGTTTTTTTAAAAAAATAGCGACCAAGATTCTGCATTTTCTCTGTCACCCTGAGCATTAAGGAATGTGGGGTAGTGATAAGAAACAGTTAAAGAACATATGCTGAAGAGATGGCATCATCAAAATGTATGAAGGTGGAGTATTTGAGGACGATTTTTGCATACCTATATTCTGGGGGCCGTAGTTTTTGATTTTTTGCTATTAAGTATACTCTAAACCATTTCAATTTAGTATCTGGAGCCATTGGCATCATCAATACAGTCTCAGCAACATATTCTGACTGCATATAACTGTCTGTGACAATTTTAGAACAACTTAGGAACAGATGTTTGGACCTATATTCTGGGGGGCCCTGTTAAAAAATGGTATTTTTACAGGTGAAAAAAAAAGTACACTTAAAAACCTAATAATTATTTTCAACTACCCAAGAAACATTTAAAGGGTTATTATGTACATATTTACAGCCCTAAACATGCTTAGAAGTAGTTTTAACACCTGTTTCTAAGTGCTCAAAAAACGACCTATATTCTGGGGGTCATATACCCGTAGGGATAATTTAGAAATGTTAAATAATGCTAGTTTTAGAAAAATAGATAAATCGAGTTTGTATGGTTCAATTTTATTTTAAGGTCCTATAGCATTATGCACTTGCCAGTATTTGAGTGGAAATCTGGGCTCTTATAATAGTATGACTGGTAGAAAAAACTGTCATAAATTGCTTTTCTTTGTAAAGATTTCAAAAGTTAATGTACAAAATTGGTATAAAATTGATAACTTTGTTTTACTGATAACTTTGTTTTACTGATCCTAAAATTGTATCTAATAAGGATTAATATTAGAAATTATTTTCTGTTTGGGAAGAAAGTTATGGTTGGGAGGTGATCTGTAAATTGCTACAACAAAATCGAGACTACCCTAATCAATATAATATGCAAATTTAAAAGCGGTTCATGATTAGTGTGTATTTGCAATGTGGCTATTGCAAATAATTTTTGCATCTACTGGGAACAATGGTCCCTCCATTTATTAATTGAAATAATTTCAGGAGATGATGTCACACCTCTGTATAATATAAGCCTCTTCAACTACTACAGAAGAGGGCTATTTCTGTTTATACAACAATCAATATGATATCTTCAAGGATGATATCAATGGGCCTACGCAAATCCCAAAATGTCAAACAAATAAATCTGGTACTAAGTCAGAAGATGAGCACTCTAAACATTCCATCAGAAACACTACCAGCTGCTTTAGATTCAGTTAAAGCTGTTGTCACAGTCTTACCTGACCATGCATGGTACAATATGACAGCACACTATCAAGTCCTTCTGGATACTGTTCAGGTTAGCTCAGGTTTACCGTGGTGGGCTGTTTTGTTGGGGACTGGATTTGCTGTCAGATCTTGTTTGTTTCCAATCAACATTCTCCATGAAAAGAAATTGACAAAAAATATCAAACATGTAGCTGAACTGGCAAAGCTGAAAACGGAAATGACAGGCTTCTTTAGAAAAGGCGACCATGTTGCGTCCTTAACCAAGCAGGGAGAAATCAAGTATTATAAAAAGGTTAACAATTTCAACTGGACTAAATCAGCTAATTGGTTACTGGTTCCAACATTCATGACCATGTCTTTGAATTTTTTTTCTATTAGAAATCTTGCTGAAATTTCATATCAACCTTTGCACGACACAAGTTTTTTGTGGCTTTCTAGTTTGTGTCAAAGTGACCCATATTTCCTGTTTCCAGCAATGAATGCTGCTGCTGTTGCTTATGTTTTTAAATATGGAATAGATACTGCAGGATCAGAAAATCCTTTGTCGCAATTGCTTTCCTCAAAAAAAGCTTTGATGTTTACCATGGTTGTCATGGGGGGCATCCAATCAATGTTTCCTTCTGCTCTGCTCTTGTATTGGTTTGCATCAAATATATATGGCATGGCTGTTGTGAGACCATTGATGAATAATGACAAGTTCAGGATCAAAGTTGGACTGCTCAGTTTGGAAGAGAAAAAGGAGGCCTTCAAGGCTCTTCCAACAGCTAAAGATATCTTCGGCGATGCTTCTAAAACTTACCAGGAGGTTCGGGAAGACGGCCATGCTGAAGACGTTGAAGCAAGGAAAGCAAAACTTAATGAATTAGACACGAAAGAGAGCAGTAGCACTAATATTGTTGAGCTGAGAGAATCTTTGGACAAGCTTAAATCAGAGCTGAAGATAAAAGATGAGGAGCTCTCTAAATTAAAGGGTGAAACAGAAGAGCAGATACAATTTTTGAAGAACTCAGAAAATGTTGAAAAGAATTCTTCTAAAAAGGAGCAAGCTGAATGAAATAACAAATCATAAATTCTTTTTAATTTATTAAGCATTTTTGATGAAACATCATTGCCTCAGTGTGGTTACTATTTTTGTTAGAAATGATCTCAAACAGTTCCTATTGTTATTGTACTCTTTCACCCTTTGCCTTTTACAAAACAATTGTCTTTTTGTGTATATTATTGGTACATATCAAGTCAGCTATTTCTTAATTACTTTATGAGTCCAACTTATAATTGTTAATATATAACATATTATAATTATCATTAACCCAACACTTGTCTTGGAGGTTTAATTTAATTCTCTGAGCTTTTATTTAGGATATTATTTGTATCTAGACAGCAGATATGGTTGGTAACCATGGTAACGTCTTGCAGGTTATGGAGTTAGACCACACGTTCTTGAACTCGCCACTTTGCAATTATTTCATTGATGTGACACAAAGTTGTATTGAGAATTTCATTGAGGGATTTGCAGTTGACCCATCATCCATTGAGGCTCTGGAATGCTACCTTATAGGTAAAACTACTTTTGCCCCGCCCCCCTCCCCCATAGTCCCCCATCCATTTACTTTCAAACTGAATTGGAATTTTTCTTCTTTGTAATTTAATTGCAGAGAAAAGATATTTGTGTTCTACGCACTCTTCTATTCTAAGGTTGAGAACTGTTTTTTATCCTGAAACCAGGTAAAATCCCCAGGAGCTGTTGAAAGATACGACCCTGTCAGTTACGAAAAAGTCTCACCACGCTATCAGGGTATATGGAGCGTGTTAAAACTACAAGCATTAGCTGTGCAGTTTATTAGTAGCCTCGTGTATAAAAGAGGTGTTGGGGTACTGAGTCCTGCTTTCTTAAGTTTAGTGAACTCTGTGAAGAAGAGAAAAGATAATAGTAACCATGGTAACGACACTCACGTGACAAATTACACGTGCGTCAGAGAAGAAGAATGCACTTTGCTCTGTAAATCATGGGTAGGCTTTAGTATACAATACAATAAATTATATTATGTTATATAATACAATATCATATTATATTATATCCACATTGTGCAGTGAAGCATGCCTTAGAAACTTGAGATAACTGTAGTACTGGATAAGTATGGGGAACAAGTTCTACCTGAGTGACTTTAAGGTTGGTAACCATGGTAACCTCCTGCAGGACATATACTTTAAGGTTGGTAACCATGGTAACCTCCTGCAGGACATATACGCAATGCGAGGGAACCACGAGTCGGGTGATGTAACACAAATACTCCTGGACTTGACCTATGAGAACTGTAAGGATATTGACTTTGTGAGTAATGTTATTAGTAGTTATTGTGGTATTATTTTAACTTTTCATTACTTTGTTCATTTAATAAACTTCTTATATTTTGTAAACATAGTACTATTAACTATTAACAATTTATTTTGTCTCTTAATAATAAGATAATTACAGATATTTGTACATTGCGTATGTGTTGTTGTTGTAATTAGTTTGTCTTAGCTTTCAGTTGTAGATTAATAGATGTGAAATGATGATTCTGAAGTGAGAAGTGACTTTTTGGCACATGACAGCAATAAGAATCAATGAGTAATGACACGTGTCAAAAAGTCTACCAGCTCCCCACCAGAATCCACATCTATGATTAAGGGGGCAGGGGGGGGGGGGTAACAACATCTATTAAATTGACCACAACAAACAACTACAGAGCAAGGTTAAAAAGCTGGTCAGTGCAGCACTAAACGAGGAAGTGCACAGTAGTAACCATGGTAACCTCGGTGAAGTGCCAGAACTTATCTCTGATAACAGTTACCTCAGCTTCTTCGTGGAGTTCCTGGTGGGGGAGGTGTTGATAAACAAGTTCAGAAATTATCACAGTGTAAGTAGAATAGGGCTGGTAAAACTTGACACATAGTTGCGGAACAATCAAGTAGATAGTTGCGGAACAATCAAGTAAAATAACAAAATATTACAGATTATAATATGTAGTTGACATCTCCCTACAAAACCACTTCCTCCCTCAGCGCACTGAGAGTGTGTCTCCGAGTAAAGCTGCCACAAGTGTTCCTAGTAACCAGAGTTCTGGTAAAAGATCCACAAGTGTTCCTAGTAACCAGAGTTCTGGTAAAAGATCCATGACAAGCAATCAGGGACCTAACTACAAAAAACTTAGAAACATTTTCAATGATAATGTTTTCGTGAGTAATAACTTTATTATAGTATAGAGTATTAATACTATACTATAATAATAATAATAGTAATAACTTTACTTTATTCCTCAGCGTGCAAATCACTTCTCTAGAGAACGGTTCTTGTGTAAAGTTCTAATAATTATTTGTGTGACAAAGTCGCATTTTCGTGCCCGCCCCACGAATATTTAGTTTAAAATACTACACTATTCTTCTCGTAACACTGTTACACTGTAGTTAAAGTAGTTTAATGAATATTGCTCAGGAAAAGACCCCGGCTCCTACCCCACAAACTACTCCCTTAAAGAAACACATCACAAAAACGGTTAGTGAAGTGAGTGACCAGAGTCAGTGACCAGAGTCAGTGACCAGAGTCAGTGACCAGAGTCAGTGACCAGAGTCAGTGACCAGAGTCAGTGACCAGAGTCGGTGACCAGAGTCGGTGACCAGAGTCAGTGACCAGAGTCAGTGACCAGAGTCAGTGACCAGAGTCGGTGACCAGAGTCAGTGACCAGAGTCAGTGACCAGAGTCAGTGACCAGAGTCAGTGACCAGAGTCAGTGACCAGAGTCAGTGACCAGAGTCAGTGACCAGAGTCAGTGGCAAGGATAAGCTTAAGCAAGTGTAATTTCTGCACAATAGCCACGTGTAAAATAATACACAAAATTAGTCATGTGTAAAATGGCTTTCGGAGGGATTTAAAAGTCTAGTTTACATAATTAAATAATATGTAAACGTGAAATTGGGCTATTAAAACATTGGAATAGTACAAAAGGTTGTTGCAAACATAATTTAAAACTTTGCCACAGGAAGCAAGACACAGTGTGTCAGGATACACAGAGTATTGTCACTGTAGAGGAGAAGAGTCGGGAGTAATGGTGCAATGTGAACAATGCGGAGAGTGGTATCACGATGTGTGTATCAGTCTAACGGAACAAGAGACTCTCAATATGGAGACTTACTACTGCACATCTTGTAGTAACTCTGATCGTAACCTGGTCACCAAGTAACCTGGTCTCCAAGTAACCTGGTTACCTGGTCACCAAGTATAAACAAGGTTTAGTCTAGAAGATGGGATAAAGAGCTGTGCAGTGTAACTATTGTACTTCAAACAGAATTATTAACCAGTCTTAAACAAACTGGAATTATTTAACATCTTTATTTTTACTATTTGCCTTCACACTGTTGCATACGTGATCTTGTTTATTATTTCCTCGGCATTTATATATTTGGTGACTTTTAACTTATGGATTTTTCTTTTTTTAATTATTTTAATTAAATTTCTTATTATTCATAATATTTCAAGATATTTAACAATTTAATCCGACTCCCAGATTTCAGTTATTTAAATACAATGGTTCTACTGGAGCCGTCTTGGTACTCCAATTATAGTATATACAGTTACTATTGTATATGTCTTGGTACTATTGTATATGATTTGGTTGATGTCACGATTCCTCATACTGGAAGCATTATTGAAGCATTCTTTCTATGTGCAGCTCAACGATGTTCCAAACATTTCTTGAGAATTTAAAAAATTGTGATATATTGGAAAACTTTGCCTCTTAACCAGATGTTTCCAAGTCATTTCTGATCTTGGAAACCCAGTTTCTGCGATGGATCACAGATCACACGTGTCCTACCACCCAGTTAGGACCTGTTCCAACAAATCATAGCCGACAATCTGGCTTTAATCTAGTCCACCTCGACGCACTCTCGAAACTTAGGCCCTTTATTGGGTCATTTTCGTCCCTACTCCTTTCGGTCCCTAATTAGTCTACTTAGCTGACTAATTGGTCTCTGGGCAAAAATTCCATCAAATCGGTAAAATTTCTGTTCAGAAATTGTCATATTTGAAAATGGGACAGAAATTGGAAAATATGAATTTTTGTTTTGCAAGTTTAATCCCCATGAATTCTCAAAATGTTTCTCGATGTTTCTAAGTTAATTTTAACTCCAGATATCATTCGTTTACTACCTGATACCTCTCTCAGGAACTTATGAGAACAAAATGAGTTTTTGAGAGAAGCAGAAATAAATCATTATTCGTAGGGCGCTGTGACATTTTCGTATGATAGTGCACTCCTGCGCACATTTGTCACACATTAATTTAACGCGCGTGACGCGCTTTTAGGACACGATTGTTTCTACATTGTTTATGCTGTCTATCGTGAATGCGGTACTTAATTCTTGAAATGAAAGTCTTAATAAGATCTAACCTTTCAACTACACATAAAGCAATGGATTCAAGAAGTGGTAAAAACAAGAATATCCAGATCCTAGACAGGCCCCTCAGCAGGGGTAAATCAGATGTGAGTCTCAGTTGCTTCGCCTTCTTGTTCTCCGAGTATGTGCAGTACTGTACAAACAGAGTCATGACCATTCCCGACCTGCAGAACAAGCTAGCTAAAATTGGGAATGACGTCGGTTTTCATTTGGTCGAGATACTTAACTACAGGGAGAAGAAGTAAGTCTTATTCTAGTGTAACCATCATAACTATAGTACCCAGTGCAATATTCATAGCACCCAGTGTAACCATAATAACTATAGTACCCAGTGCAATATTCATAGCACCCAGTGTAACTATCATAACTATAGTACCCAGTGCAATATTCATAGCACCCAGTGTAACCATAGTACCCAGTGTAACCATAGCACCCAGTGTAACCATAGTAACCAGTGTAACCATAGTAACCAGTCTTTTCTTCGTGATAACTAAAAGACACATGATACTTACCCTCACGTTCTTGTTAATGATATACAAGTTATGCTATTTTGGTACCTATAAATTTGTTAAAAGTATCTGTGAAATGTAACCCTACACTTACTCACGTTTCAGTCCGAAGCGAGAGAACAAGCTGATTAACACGCTCCTCTTTGTAAAAGGAACAGTTTGGAAGTCTCTGTTTGGGAAAGAAGCTGACAAGTTAGAGCGAGCTGATGATGATGAGAAAACGTACCTGATAATAGAGAACGAGCCTTTAGTAAACAGGTTTATTTCAGTCCCTAAAGATAAGAGCTCTTTAAACTGCGCTGCCTTCATGGGAGGGATAGTGGAGTCGCTGTTAAATCACACTGGCTTCCCTTGTAAAGTCACCGCTCATTGGCACAAGGGTAGCACTCTGCTCATCAAGTTTGAGGATTCTGTTATGCAGCAAGAAAAGAAAAACATGTGAATCAGCAACTAGCCGTTACTTAGCAACATGTTGATTGTTGAAACTAAGTTCGGTGATCAGTCTAACAGAAATTGAACCAAACAAAAGCTATTATTATCAAAACACCTTTTGAACTATCTTGAAGAATAGATCGGCTTTTAGGTCGGCTGGACCGCATGATCTGGAGTGTGACGGGATATCTATGTAAAAGGTTACCTAGCAACTAACTGGTTACCTAGCAACTAACTGGTTACCTAGCAACTAACTGGTCGGTTAATGGTTAACATTCTGGTGGTAAACTGTATTTGTCAGGGTGCTAATTTGATTGCCTCTTGAAGTGTTGTATGCAAAGGGTATGTCGCTGATAGTTAATTCGGAATATTTCCATTTCAAAATTGAATTATAAAGCATGTGTCTCAGAGTTTAACTGTACTTTTTTAGATAGTATGTGTTTATTAAAAGTTGATCTCCAAAAGGAGGTGATATGCAATGTTAGCTTTAGACGCGTTACTATGGTTACTATGGTTACTATTGTTACTATGGTTACTATGGTTTAGACGGTACTATGAAGCTATGAGCACATCGTCATATCTCATTACGATGCAGTTAGATCTGACTGAAGTTGTTTATTTGTTGTTTTGGATAGGTTACCTAGCAACTACCCGGTTACCTAGCAACTACCCGGTTGGATAGGTAACAGCAGTGTTTTATTGATCAGTTAATCTGTGGATTTGTTCATTGTAATTAAGATGTTATGAATGTTAAATTGTTGATTTTAAATGATGATAACTTTAAGACTTTAATTTTAAAATCTACAGAATCTATTCTTCGTTCTTGTGAATGTGATACTCATTAACTAATAAACTAATAAACAGTTATTCAATGAGTGGAATATACCTTAAACGTTCGAGTAACCATGGTAATGGATTTGTTAAATATTTGTTTTGCTTACAGGTAGTATGATATGACCCAGCAAATACAGTGTGACAGTTAAAGTAACCTTGTAACACTGATAGCGTTACAGTAGGTGTTACACTTGGTGTTACTAGGTAACGGCTAGTTGCTAGGTTACAATGAGATGCCTCTGGACGATGGTAAAGTTTCAATAAAGAGCGTGCAACACACTCTTAACAGGTGACAGCATAACTAGTTGTAGTTGTCATGGCAACCACTATTAAGCTACACTACCTGTCATCTCACAAGTCTAACTTCTCTAATCTATGAAACCTCCAAACTAAAAGTCCACAAATTGACCTTAATAGTCAGAAGAGTTGTTACTTTAGATAATGGATGAAGTTATAATAAGCTGTAAGTACCTGAAACAAATGTCGCTCCAAATAGAAAATACGTGATTTCGAAAGCCGAACACCGATAAGACCCTCTTACAACAAATTAACGTTCAATTGGATTTGGCCCCCTCCCTCTCTGAAGTCGTTACGTCAATAGGTGGCCATGGTTATGATTGAAACGGATCTTACTTTGCATTTACATTCAGGAAATGGGGGGGGGGGGGGGGGGGGGGGGAAGGAAGCAAATAGGGTTGTGCCATGCAGTATGCTGTCAACTCTTCAGGAATCTTATCTTATCAAATAAAGGGCTCGATGGTGCTGTATGATTGACCAGTCAAAGCATCGTGAATGTAAGATACAAATAATTTTGCATCTGCTAAGGCTACAAGATGAACACTATATTTAACTATGGATCGACTTAGGAGGGACTATTCCAGTCCACTGAACCAAGAATATTAGGTAATGGCAGTTATAATAATATATAATAGTTACTGATAACTCTCCCAGTTGCTAGGTAACGGTAACTCTCGCGCAGGTTTAAAACATCACTTCCTCAACTGTGCACACAACTAGAACAACATGTTGAGATCATCAAGTCAGCTAAACAACAAGCTAACATTCGGGCTCTCAACAGAGAACAGAGAGCTGCCTCCAGAACTTTTAAGTAAGTTAACTTAAGTAACTATACTATAGTGTAACTCAAGTAACCATACTATAGTGTAACTAAAGTAACCATACTATAGTGTAACTAAAGTAACCATACTATAGTGTAACTAAAGTAACCATACTATAGTGTAGCTAAAGTAACCATACTATAGTGTAGCTAAAGTAACCATACTATAGTGTAGCTAAAGTAACCATACTATAGTGTAACTAAAGTAACCATACTATAGTGTAACTAAAGTAACCATACTATAGTGTAGCTAAAGTAACCATACTATAGTGTAACTAAAGTAACCATACTATAGTGTAGCTAAAGTAACCATACTATAGTGTAGCTAAAGTAACCATACTATAGTGTAGCTAAAGTAACCATACTATAGTGTAACTAAAGTAACCATACTATAGTGTAACTAAAGTAACCATACTATAGTGTAGCTAAAGTAACCATACTATAGTGTAGCTAAAGTAACCATACTATAGTGTAACTAAAGTAACCATAATATAGTGTAACTAAAGTAACCATACTATAGTGTAGCTAAAGTAACCATACTATAGTGTAACTAAAGTAACCATACTATAGTGTAACTAAAGTAACCATACTATAGTGTAGCTAAAGTAACCATACTATAGTGTAGCTAAAGTAACCATACTATAGTGTAACTAAAGTAACCATAATATAGTGTAACTAAAGTAACCATACTATAGTGTAGCTAAAGTTACCATAATATTTCTGCAAATTAAAACATAATTCGAATATTATTTGACTATTATTAATAGCCCCTGGTCCCACATCAGAAGGAGGGAGGTGGGAGGGAAGTGGTGTCTCCAACCCGACCCTTATAACATCATTCTAGGTGGGAGGGGAGTGGTGTCACGTGATCCTCATTACATCACTCCCCCCCCCCCCCCTACTTTACTAAGGTAACGGTAACTCTCCCAGTTGCTAGGTAACGGTAACTCTCCCAGGAACTTGAAGAACTGTCTTAAGGAGCTAGATAAGTTGGAGAACAAAGTTTTTTACTCTGATCTGGACAAGTTTAAATCAACAGCCGACCCGCTCAGACAGTCAGCTTACGACGGAATTGTCAAGTTTGTTCAGGTAATAGCTCTGTCACGTGGTGTTAGATCACGTGGTGTTACTTTATTATTTGAAGGAACTACTACCACTCTGTAACCATAGTAACACTCGAACTATTTTAGTTAGACGATGATCTGGATAAGATAGATCAGTCGGACCTAGACACACAATCTGTCTCCACTCTACACATATCACAGTTACCTAGCAATCAGTATGAAGATCACATCTCTCAAGACGTCTCCAACTTACCACACTCTTCTCAAACAGGTGAGTACTAGGCTTGAGAGCATCTTTTTTAAATCCAAGTACTACACACTGCACGTTTCTGTGACCATGGCAACAGTGGTAACCATGGTAACCATGGTAACAGTGGTAACCATGGTAACAGTGGTAACCATGGTAACAGTGGTAACCATGGTAACAGTGGTAACCATGGTAACAGTGGTAACCATGGTAACAGTGGTAACCATGGTAACAATGGTAACCATGGTAACAGTGGTAACCATGGTAACCATGGTAACCTATTAGGTGAGGAACACCCTGAGTTGATGTCTCTACAAGAAACTAAGAGTAGTGAGGATGACCTGGAACAGTTAGAGGCTACTGCACAGAGTTGGAACCAGCTGCAACATGATATCCAGGTTAGAACAATAAAACCGCTACCTGGCAACTAACCGTTACCTAGCAACCACCTGTGAACTATCCGTTACCTAGCAACTGACCGTTACCTAGCAACTGACCATCACTGAGCATTCAGAGCAACTGACTGTTACTTAGCAACCACCTGTCAACTAACCGTTACCTAGCCACCACCTATCAACTAACCGTTACCTAGCAACCACCTGTCAACTAGCCGTTACCTAGCAACTAACCGTTACCTAGCAACCACCTGTCAACTAGCCGTTACCTAGCAACTAACCGTTACCTAGCAACCACCTGTCAACTAACCGTTACCTAGCAACCACCTGGCCAGTGGCCACTAACCGTTACCTAGCAACTACTTGTCAACTAACTGTTACCTAGCAACTAACTGTAACCTAGCAACCACCTGTCAACTAACCGTTACCTAGCAACTAACCGTTACCTAGCAACCACCTGTCAACTAACCGTTACCTAGCAACTAACCGTTACCTAGCATCTAACCGTTACCTAGCAACCACCTGTCAACTAACCGTTACCTAGCAACTAACCGTTACCTAGCATCTAACCGTTACCTAGCATCTAACCGTTACCTAGCAACCACCTGTCAACTAACCGTTACCTAGCAACTAACCGTTACCTAGCATCTAACCGTTACCTAGCATCTAACCGTTACCTAGCAACCACCTGGCAACTAACCGTTACCTAGCAACCACCTGTCAACTAACCGTTACCTAGCAACCATCTGTCAACTAACCGTTACCTAGCAACTGACTGTTACCTAGCAACCACCTGTCAACTAACCGTTACCTAGCAACTGACTGTTACCTAGCAATTGACTGTTACCTAACAACGCTGAATGATAATTAAAAGTACCTTAATCAGGACGTTGCAGAGATAATGGCAAGTTTATCTAAGTTAGTAAAGACACAAGGAGAAGAGGTGGACACGCTGGAACTAAACGTGGAGATTGCTAAAGAACGGACTACTCTCGGACTGTTGGAGATTATAAAGGCTCGGAGGGCTAAGTTTGCCGGGGTTCCTGTGGCTGGGGCTGTAGTGGGTTGTGTGGTGGGTGGTCCTATTGGCATGCTGGTGGGTTTCAAGGTTGCTGGAGTAGTGACAGCTGCTCTGGGAACATTTGTCGGCTACAAGTCTGCCAAATACTTGCGGAGAAAAGTCAACGAACGGGTTGAGGAGGAGCAGGTAAAATTCTCATCACTATAGTAACCAGCGGTATTACCATAGTAACCAGCGGTATTACCATAGTAACCAGCGGTATTACCATAGTCACAAATTTTATCTCCATAGTAACCAGTTTTATCAACATACGTCATACCACGGCAAACCAGATACAGCAACTGATATAATTAGTAATAGATTTTAAATTTAATTTAGTTAATTAAATCTGATGATAATGTCCAGGTGCCGGGAATGCTGATTGCCCCGACTATAGGAGCGTATGAGAATGAGGAGGAATGTGGTTACCATGGTAACCAGGAGGAGTATCTAACTGATGATAGCGGTGAATTTCAACAGTTTGCAGAGAGTGAGATAAGGTTCTCAGAGAAATATAAGAAATAGGGAACATCCACACAAGCTACATTCTGATTTTGAAGAGGAAATTTATTGTTAATTGTTTTAATTTTGTTAAAAGTTTGTTTAAATGTATGGGAGTGTTTTCCCGTCCTCACGCCGCACATTATCATGATTCACTCTGAGTAGGCTGAGATTATCATTCAAGCACGCTCAATCAACAACAACACTAGCCGTTACCTGGCAACTACCTAACAGCACTAGCCGTTACCTGGCAACTACCTAACAACACTAGCTGTTACCTGGCAACTACCTAACAGCACTAGCCACTCAGTCACCTTCAAGCTAACAACTATAATTTTATCCCCAACAGACATTTATTTTCGTTTGATACAAATGTTTTAATTTAAAATTACGTAATTTATATTTTTAGGGATTTTAGCCGTTTTTCCAATGGCTTTGTTAATATGTGTAGTTGTTTTAATGTTTGTAATTTATGTAATTTATGTGTTATGAATTTTTGAATTTACAAATGTTTTTGTTTCACTACTACTCTTAAAGAAACCGCCTTGTAAATGTGTATTAGTCAATTGGGTGTATTATCAATTAAAAACCTTTTACATTGAAATTTAACAGAGTTGAAATTTGATTGCTACACAGAATAAATTCTACTACAAGGCAGATGTCAGGCAGCAACAACGATACTAGCTACTTGTTACTACTAATAGATGTTGAGATACTGCTTACTACTTGCCTACTAGTCACTAGTACTAATTACCAGGTATGTGATAACTACCTGCTCCTAGGTAATCCTGTTTAGTACAAGAGTTGGAGTGTGGAGATGGACCAGTGGAAGAGGATTTCATGGTTACCGTGGTTACAGTTGCTGCTGCTCCTGATTTCATGGTTACCGAGGTTACAGTTGCTGCTGCTCCTGATTTCATGGTTACCGTGGTTACAGTTGCTGCTGCTCCTGATTTCATGGTTACCGTGGTTACAGTTGCTGCTGCTCCTGATTTCATGGTTACCGTGGTTACAGTTGCTTCACATAATAATAATATTACGTAATAAGCCAAATTTTAGCCACTTAATAGTTAAGACCCTCATCTCCCCAGTTCTTTACTGATAGTTGAAATCAGATATATAGCGCTATCTATATAACACTATATAGTGCTATCTAACGCTAGATGGCGCTATCTAACGCTAATGTTTATGAAGGAGCAATGGCATACAAATAAAACGGTATTAATGTCGGTAACAGTTCCCGTTCAAAAGGGGTTGCAGCGTGTGTCAAGTTTAGTGGGACCTAACAAGTCTGTCTACATTTTCTCAAGTTATTATTTTTAAATAAGTCTTTTGTATTGGATAAAATGTGAAAATTTATCCGAGAATAATGAGTTTTCCGACAAAAGAGATGTAATTGTATCTTGTGCGAGAATAGAAACTATATTATTATATGGTAAAAGCGGATTTTAATCTAGTTGAAATTCTACCCGCACCATCAAGACAGTATAATAGAGGCCAGACTCAAATTTAAACAAAAATAACAGGCTATTTTAGATCGAAATAAGGATAGTACTCTTGCTGAGTAGCACGTTTTGCGATCAAACGTATCACTCCTTATATGGGCATCACGTGTATTATTAATGTAGCACTAGCACTAGATAGCAGTTCAAACGTATCAATATTATTAATGTAGCACTAGCGCTAGATAGCAGTTCACCACTCAACTAGTTGACTAATCCTTGTTACACTTGAGAGAAGAGGCGGACTAAGACTGCATCTAGCTCCACCAACAATATAATAATAATGTAATAACTATCATTAACCTTAAGTTAAAATATCGTTATTCGCTCCCTAGGTTTTAATAATGGCATTTCATCATGTGATGCTGTCTTGTGCTTATGAGGATGGTAATCCTTTGTGACTACAAACTATATGGGTAATAGGCAATAGTCAAACTATTTAAAGAATCTTATGAGCTGAGTATATATACTTATACTAGTGTAACCCGGCTTTCGGCCGGGATTTCACTGCCGCAGTTAAAAAGGGTAGGAGTAATTACCCGCTGAGTTGAAACCCGCATTAGGTGAGCAATTCTATTCGGAGTGCCCTCACGTATCCAATAGTATCTTTAACAATAATCTCATAATCAGTTCTTTCTCGTGGATAATTAAGTCATTATTAGGCACCACATTCCATGATCATAAGGTCCGAACACCGACTATTACACCTCATCCCTCCCGTCTTGAACCGCTTTCCATTTTTATTTAAATCGTTTTAGAAATTAACCTGTATATGTAGCTGCATCATAATTGGGTTAAAACCCAATTATGATGCAGCTACATATACAGTTATGGGAAAGAGTGAGTGAGATCCGTAACTCTTACCATTCTGCTCAAGCCATTTTAGGAAACATTTGTGGTACAAAACCATCAATTAAACCACTTACCACCGGCCGATTTAAAAAACCTTTACCATTTGGCTTCCTCATAGTTAAAGTTTAGTCGGCACTATACCGAAAAAAAACAGCCCCGTTTTCTTGATTAAGCTGCTCGGAAATTACACACACACACAGAAAACACACAGAAAACACACATTCTGAGATTATTGTTTAAGATACGCAACCCTGCCATTAACTGTTTATTTATTTAATATTTATTAAATCTATGGGGTTAGGCCGTTAGGGCTCGTTCACATATTACATAATCAATTTTTGCACAATTTTTTCACTTTATACTCGAACTTCGAGATCTTTCTAAAAAGGCTGCCGACAGTTGAAACCAGCTTGGATCGATGTATTTTTAACGCTGATTCCGAATCACCCTACTGGCGAGTTATCGGCCAACAACTGTTTCGATCAAATGACATCAAGTTAGGGTTAGGGTTTTAGCATATTTCAAATGCTATTATATTAATATTAATACTACATAATATACTTGCATTAATAATTTCTGTGCTACTAATGCGTAATGACTAATCCCTTCATTTTTTTACCGAGCAACAAATTGACTAAAACTCGGTGCAAAGGTAACACAATCTTATCTTATCTTATCTTATGAGGATTCGTTGCGACGCAACAAGGCCATCGAATGAGTCGACCACCTTTGTTATTTTACTTCGGCATTACCTGCATTACAATGTAAACCAGCACTTTCAAGGAAGAGCTTTACAAGAAGCCGAAGGATCGTTCCTAAGGCCAGCAACGGTTAAGGCACTATGCCACACTTTCTTCGCCCGAGGCTTCGCTGTGTTGATCAAGCACAGCTCCTCATTTAACCCTCACACCCGATTTCTCGAGCATTCGGCTGAGTGAACCGTGGGGCTACATAGACCACTCGGGATCCTTAGCAGTGAGCAGAGCGTCAACGACGCTCACCCCACGACTAGGCAGGCAGTAGGATTCGAACTCGCAACCTCACGATTACAAAGCCGATGATTAACCAACTGCGCTACCTGGCCGTCTGATAAGCTTTATAAGTTTATACAGGGTGTTTCAAGACTCTTGTCCAAATTTGAATTTACAATGTTTCTATTTAATGAAGGAGCAAATTAAATGAAATCAGTTTGGGAATGCTTGTTATACTTACGTTTTATTTATTTTTTTTGCAAAATTGTGTCAAAAACCATTTTTTCACAATCTTTTGAAATTTTCTTGGAAAAATTTCAAAATTTGACCTATTAAACGAGAAGAGAGTAGACATCGTCAAGCTTCTCTGTGACGGCTACTAGGAGTGCACTTTCGAAGAAATACGGAAAATCAGGCTGGAAAATTCAGCTGACTTTCTTTGTTCTTACAGCCCTGACCTGAATCCGGCTGATTTATTTTTAAGGGTTATCTTAAAATCGTGTTTAATTTTATTCTGATCAAGTCCCAAAAAAAGTAGAACAGCCGAAAAACAGCATCAGAAGGAAGGCTAAAAGGTTAAAACTTGACATGGTAAAACGTGCAATAGACAATATAGCAATATGATTGGACGGTTCCAAACCTGTTAAGTGTTATGCCGGAAGGGGGCTTGGTTCGAAAAGTTGATGAAATATTTGAGTTATTTTTGATATGTATATTGAAATATAATAACTTATCTATAATTTAAAACAGAAATCGAACTGTTTGACCTATTTGTCAGATTTTAAGGGTCATTCAAAATTTGGACACGAGTCTTTAAACACCCTGTATTAAGATCAATGTCACGAACATTCGTATAATATGATTTGAGTTTTAAGTAAAAAAGTGTTATACCCAACGGGTCAATGTCTAACTCTAAATCTCTTCGAAAGAAGCGCGTGCCTGGTAACTTTTAGTAACCATGGTGACATGCAACAGTGAAGTAGTGTAGTTGTGTAGTTGTGTAGTAGTGTAGTAGTGTAGTGGTGTAGTAGTGTAGTAGTGTAGTTGTGTAGTTGTGTAGTAGTGTAGTGGTGTAGTAGTGTAGTGGTAAAGTAAAGTAAAGTAAAGTAAAATTTATGACATCACATCATCACACATGTCTACAAACTATCATCGCACTGTGTGAAAAAATATATAATAAATATTTCCCCACCAACATTAATTAATTATCAAATACAATATTTAAAAACAATTTCATCAAAAACATTATCCTATTTTTAAAACTTCCCAGTGGAATAAAGATTTATAAAACGCTTCTTTGCCACATAAGGATGGAACCAAAGATAATTGTTATGTTTCTCTTTATTACTGACATAACTGGCTCCCTCAATTCTTACTAAAACTTCATTAGAAACATTCCAAAAAAAGCAATCATTTGTAATACTTTTAGAAATCATATCTATCTTATATCCTTCTAATTTAATTTTAAAACCTAAAACTGTCACAGAGTTCTTGACGTCCGGAGGGAGTTTGTTCCAATATGGAATAACTCGCTCCGGGAGAAAAGACTTCTGGATATTCTTGACCTTTGTCACACTTTTACTACATCTATTGGATGAAACCAGATTAAGACCTGATCTGCTTGGTCTGAACAAGTCTGAACCATAATCAGTCATAGCATTAATAACCTTAAAAGCTTCAATAAGGTCCCCACGTATTCGCCGCTCTGCCAGCGTTGTCAAATTGAGGATTTCCAGTCTACGGCTGTAAGGAAGAGTACCCACCTCATCAATCAGACGGGTAAACCGCCTCTGGACGCTCTCCAGCTCCAAAACAGTCCCCCAACTTCCATGAGCCGCAGGTGGATTCCACAATTGGACACAATACTCAAGATGAGGTCTTATTAAAGCTTTATATATAGCAATCATAACAACCTTTTCTCTAATAACTAGATTCCTTACAATCCAACAAATCATACGATTTGCCTTAGCGATACATGCTTTGATCTGTTCGTTCCAAAGCAGGGAGCTATGGGTAATAACCCCCAAATCTTTTTCCTGTGCAGATACTTCAAGTTCTATACCATTTACCTTATAATTTAAATTAGGATTGTTGTTAAAATTAATGTGCACTACTTTGCACTTGGCAGGATTAAATTGTAAAAGCCAAATACTTTCCCAAACTTCTAATTCTTCGATATCTTCAGCAACACTACCGTGGTTAGCTGCATTACCAATTAATTTAAGATCATCAGCAAATAACTTTATTTTATTTTTTACAAGGTCAGGCAAATCATTAATATACAGAATGAATAGGAGAGGGCCTAGAACTGACCCCTGAGGAACACCAGATAAAACATGTTTAACCTCGGACCATTGTCCTTCTACAGAAACCCTCATAGTCCTGTCTGTAAGAAAATCTTTAATAACATCTAAAACCTTTCCTTTGACACCAAAGCCTTCCAATTTAGACAGAAGTCTAAAGTGGGGGACTGTGTCGAATGCCTTACTAAAATCAAAGTATAGAAGATCAACCGGGGCACCTTCATCTAAAATGTCAAGAATGTCATCAAATGTCTCTAAAAGATTAGATAAACACGATTTACCCTTAACAAATCCATGCTGATGCTTCGAAATTCGATGTTCTAGAAAATTTAATACATGTGCTCTCACCAACTTTTCATACACTTTGCACAAAATACACGTTAATGAAACTGGTCTATAATTTAAGGGGTCCGATTTAATACCCTTTTTAAACAATGCTACAACAGATGCAGATTTCCACACTGCAGGTAAAGATCCTGTATCTGAACACTTTTGAAATAATTTAGTTAATGCTTCAACAAAATTGTTGTCATAAGCTAGCGATTTCAACAACTTCGGATGAACACCATCCGGACCAGAACTCTTAAAAATGTTAAGCTTTAAAAGTTGCTTTTTTATATCAGAACTGCTGACTTCCATATCATCAATATCATCAATACTCTCATTGTCAGGTCTTAAATTCTCAGTTTTAGGGAGAGGGCCAGGTGGTTCACGCACAAAAACAGAGCTAAAGGCACTTGCGAGTACCTCAGCTGACTCAGTTGAACTATCTGTGCGTGTACCATCTCCTCTATCTAAAGAAACCACACTTGATTTAATTTGACGTTTATTTCGTAAATAAGAGTAAAAAGACTTACAATTCTGCTTTAGATTAGATGTAATTTTCTTTTCATAGTTAACTTTAGCTTTAATTTCTGCTACTTCATAAGTATGTTGTTTGCTACTTGCATAACTAAAATTAACATCAGATGGATTAATATCAAACTCAGCCCATGCTTTATCTTTATTCTTTCTCATTCGTTTAAGTGCAGATGTACTCCATGGCAACTTGACAGGTCTGTTGTCGAGATAAACCGAAGCAGTCGGAACAGCTGCAGCAACAGTCTCCAGTTTACCATGTAATTCAGCCCACATATCTTGAACATCATTGGTAGAACTATAATCCCAGTCGATATTTTTCAAACTAAAATTTAATAACTCTTCAGAGGAAATCTTACCCCATATAGGTTTGATTATCTTCTCTTTTAAACATTTGCTAGTATCCGGCGAAACAACTAGTTCGACAAGTATCCCAACATGATCACTCTTACCAAGCGGGGAAACGATCTTACAACCGTTGACAAGAGCATCATTTGTATACAGGACCTGATCAAGAAGACTCTCCTGGAGAGTATCCTTCACAAGCCGTCTTCTAGTTGTCTCGTTGGTGAAATACCAAGTTAAACCACTGTCATTGAAAACATCCATGAATTTCTGTTGAGTAACTAAAAACTGGTTCTTGCTAGCAATATTACTATTTATGCTACCAGTTTCCCATAAAATATTTGGTAAATTAAAATCTCCTAAAAGGAGTGTTTCAAAATCATTCCTTTCACTACAGATGCTCTTGATACAAGATATTAACGCATTATTCTGTTCTAAATTCAATGAAGTGGATCTGTAAATACAGCAAATACTAATCAGTCCACCTGATGTGTTGATATTAACAGCTAAAGAATCCGGTGCCTTTAAAAAAGAGTTCACTAGTGAAGCATTACAACAGTTTTTAACATAAATTATAGAGCCTCCTCCACCACTTATACTGCCAGTGGAATTGTCAATTCTAAAATCTCTATCTTTTCTAAACATACTAAATCCTTCAATATAAATTTCGGCATCTAATATATCACTACTAAAATGAGTTTCTGTTACACAAATTACCTCAATAGATTTATACATTGATAAAATACATTTTAGTTCATCAATTTTATTAAATAGGCCGTTAGCATTGGTATAAAAAATATTTAACGGCTGGGCACTGCGGCCTCCGCTTTGTCCTCTGTCTTCTCTGGCTCTCTTTTCTTTGCTTCCTCCTTCATCTTCTCTGTCTCTCTTTTCTTCGCTTCCTCCTGCCTCTTCTTCCTCTCCTTTCTGGCTAAAAAACGAATATCTCTGTCTGCCTTGCAGAGGTCCAAGTTGATCCAATAAGTTGACTCTTTCCAGCCCTTACCATGGTCAGCGTAGAAATTTACTGACTCTTCATCTCGTGTCTGGATGATGAGCGGGCGACGGTGATCTGGCTTGTCAGCATCAAGCTTGCCAGAGCGATGGCAACTTATCATGTCGTCCTTCTTAATCTTTAGGGTCTCCCTGCAGAACTTGGAGTCGTCCTCCTGGCGTTGCTTAGAGGTAGTCTTTTTGCTCTCTGGAACCTTGAGCACACACAGATTGAGTTTTCGTTTGTTTCGCTCAAATGTATCAGTGTGCATCTTCATTTGCACTTCCGAAATAACAGTTTCAGAAGCTTGTTCACGACTCATGTCATCGAGAACCTTCTTCTGGGTTTGTGCTGTTACCTCAGAATAGAGACGAACAGCTTTATCAACTGTTTTCTCTGCGCTTCCTTTAATAGCTTCCTTAATCGAGTTAGTCAGGGCTGGGGTCAAATGTTGGAGTTCCTCTTTAATAATAGCCCTGACAGCCCCGTTTTCCTTAGTGTCAGCTGAGGTATGAGGCGCCACAAAACAGTATGGGCACTTCCAGTTTGTTAGATTCAGTAACATTTCGTTTTTAAGGCCAGATAAACCAACACAACTCAGGTGCCAAAATAATTGGCAAGCTTCACATTCAACTGATAGTTCTTCTGACATGTAAACATCACATTGGCAGTATTTTTCCTCTGGCACTGGGACATTATCAGAAGATGAATCCTTAGGGGGACTCGTCTTGACTCCACGTTTTTTTCGTATCGACACCCTCTCGGGTACATTGTTACTTGCCATCCCTCAAATTATTTGTTATATAGTAGTGTTGAAAGTATTAAAACTGGTGTAGTGGTGTAGTGGTGTAGTTGCGTAGTAGTGTAGTAGTGTAGTAGTGTAGTTGTGTAGTTGTGTAGTTGTGTAGTAGTGTAGTGGTTTAGTGGTGTAGTGGTGTAGTGGTGTAGTTGTGTAGTTGTGTAGTTGTGTAGTAATTTAGTTGTGTAGTAGTGTAGTAGTGTAGTAGTGTAGTAGTGTAGTTGTGTAGTAGTGTAGTGGTGTAGTAGTGTAGTAGTGTAGTAGTGTAGTAGTGTAGTAGCGTAGTAGCGTAGTAGTGTATTAGTGTAGTAGTGCAGTAGTGTCTAGATTTGCTGCTTTAACCACATCTCATTTCCTACTCACTATTTGTTGCCGCCCAATTTCCATATTAAACTTTTAACATCACTACTGCTTCTTGCATCTCTGTTAGGGCGTTACTATGTATTATTTCTTTATTACTTTATGTGTCAACGTGTATTATTTCAAATAAAATGATAAAATTTTTGTTTTCAAACCCCTCCTCTTTCTGACCACTTTGCAAATTTCCAATTAACTTTTGTAGACTTCTTCCATAATTTCACCCCGATGAGTTCACATGAAAAGCAAAGGCCCATGATAACACCAATCGCTCTATTGATAATCTGTCCAGTCACTCACTTGTGGCCCAAGCTGCAAACATTAAGATCAAAACAATTTTACCAAGAGAAAGTTTTGCTAGAAATAAGTATAAATGACATCAAATTCTTTTTAATCTAAGCTTCCTCAAATACTCGTTTGTTAGCTTTTATACCCACAGAGATGAATCGACTATTTGTTTAGTATAGATCTGGAATTAGGAACTCATCTTGTTTTAAGTAGATTTGGGGAAGACAATGTGCATCAAACAGCGATGGTAATCTTTAAACTAGCAAAGCACATCAAGTACCATGCCCACCAATTGAAATCGACATGACTTTTCCCACCTGATTAATTATTTTGATTACAAGTTTAACAACATTTCTATTGAAAAAATTTACAGGCGATAATTTCACCTGATTTAGTTTAATCAACACAACGACCTAACACGTTGTGAAATGACAAATATTCACAACTGGCTGACAAATTTCATAACCTTTGCATGGGTCACTGTAACATTCAAGTGGCTCCTAATTTAGCTAAAAGTAATGAACATACTCAACACATTCGAGATCATAAAGCTAACAGACTTTCCCCTAAATGAGATGAATCTTACATGAAACTATTGACACAGACCCATAAATATTCTTCCCCTTCAACGATTATCGATGCGACAGGCCAAACAGTTTCTAGGGGTGATGTGGCATAAGATAAACAAAAATCTAGCTTACACAGAATTATTTATGGATAGATAAGCTTGATAACATTGAAGCATTATGGGTGAAGCTAAGAATAGCAAGATCATGTTTGGCTGCTTCTATCGCTCTGGAAGATTATTGCAGTGTTGATAACTTTATGAGTACATTCATTTGCAATGAAAAAATTGAACGGAAAAAGGTTATCTGGATTGGGGATATAAACAGTGACCAGAATAATATCACAGCCACCCAGTACAAAAAAATAGATATGAACTTGAGAAGTTACAATCTAGTTCAAACCATTCAAGGGATAACTAGAGTTGCTAAACGTGGAGACAATTTACCCGACTACTATTGATGTAATATACACTAACTGTTATGCAGATTTTGTCATTCTTCTGTTCTTGATGAACGTATTGGGGATCATCAAGCTATTTATGTGTGAGATAGATTGTAAAGTACCTAGAGCTCCTAAATTTGAAAAGGTTGAAATTAGAAACAAAGTAAACGTAATGTTAAACAATTCTTAGACTATCTAGATACCTGTTCTGAATTACAGTCCACTATTGGTAAGTACAGATGTTGAAGCTATCACTGCTGGCCTTGTCATCAATTGAACATGGGCAGGCATATGCAACCAGCTTCCCTTGCAAGACCATAGAAAGGCATGAAAGTCATACATAAACCTTCTACTGAACTTTTAAATGCCATTAATCATAACACATATTCTTCTAAAGAAATTCCCGTAAAAAGAAGGATAAGAGGGACAATGGAAATTGCAATAAAAGTGGTAATATGTAGCAAATGTAAAATTGTAATCGAGGCCTGGGATGCTACAGATGCAGAGAAATATTAGAAATAAATTAGCTAAAACCTGCAAAAAGGCTAAGTAAATCGATGATCTACAAGTTAAAAGTGCCAAGAATATCTTAAAGGGGTTTGGAAAACTATCAAACGGCATCAAAATATGACCCCTGGTACAACTAAATTAGTCAAACTTCAATGAGAATGAGCCTGAGCTATTTAACTTTCCTTTGCAATTGTGGATCAAGATTACCAAAAATCAGGCCCCCAAAATTGAAAGAGTTAGTTTTACTGAATTTTTACCTCCTAGAATTCTAACTCTCATTGATAGAATTCCAAGAAATAATGAAACGATATCCTAAGTATGTCGAAACACTCAAGAATGACAAGGCCTCATATGACGATGTGCCCTATTTTACTTAAGCAAGCTGTCCACACTAGTTTAAGCCACTGTCCATATTGCAATTTGAGCCTTAATACAGGTGTTGTACCAACCCATTGTAAAAAAGCTAGATAACTCCCATCCATAAGGCAGGAATGAAAAGATGAACCTAAGAATTACAGGCCAATATCCGATACTCCACTTGAGGAAAACTTATAGAATACTTTGTCGGCAAGCAACTCACCGAATTACATGGAAGAGAACAAACTTTTCATCCGGGATCAATAAGGCTTTCGGAAAAATCCCTCCACAACTTTAATTGATGTACGTCTGATGGACGAAATAATATATGAGTAAATCTAAGTCTTAATAAACCAGGAATCATCTTTCTTATCTTAAGTAGGCCTTTGACACAGTGAATCAATGAAATATTTGCATCAAAATTGCATATTATGGAATGGTGCAAAAGCATTAACTTTTTAGAACTTCTAATCTTGTAGATATCAATGCACACGGATAAATGGCAAAATAACTCATTTTAGAAGTTCTGAGTGGTGTACCAACAAGGAAGCATCATTTGGGCCTATATTATTTAGTATCTTCATAAAAGACATCATTTATGCCTGTAACCTTAATCTAAGCCCCTTTCTATTGCAGATGAATTGTGCACGATTCTTTGATCATCCTGCAGAAGCAATTTATAAACATGGTAAATAAATTATGACAACCATAAATGCTCAGTGTAAATAAATTTATCACATCAATGAAACGAAGACTGAATTCCTATTGTTTTGATCTGTTGATCACATGATGAATTAACCAGTGAGATGTAATGAGGTAACTTTCACAATCAAGGAGTGCAAAGAGACAAATTATCTTGCTTCATTCTAGATATAAATTAACGTCAAAAGCCATGAGATTTTATATATTAAGACGTCCATGAAGAAATTGGTGCCATGTATAGAAGTAAAAGCACTGCTACCCATTAAATATAGGAAAATGTTTGCACAATGCACTCATGTTTGCAGTTTAGGCATCGCCGAAGATATCTTTAGCTGTTGGAAGAGCCTTGAAGGCCTCCTTTTTCTCCTCCAAACTGAGCAGTCCAACTTTGACCCTGAACTTGTCATTATTCATCAATGGTCTCACAATAGCCATGCCATATATATTTGATGCAAACCAATACAAGAGCAGAGCTGAAGGAAACATTGATTGAATACCCCCCATGACAACCATGGTAAACATCAAAGCTTTTTTTGAGGAAAGCAATTGTGACAAAGGATTTTCTGATCCTGCAGTATCTATTCCATATTTAAAAACATAAGCAACAGCAGCAGCATTCATTGCTGGAAACAGGAAATATGGGTCACTTTGACACAAACTAGAAAGCCACAAAAAATTTGTGTCGTGCAAAGGTTGATATGAAATTTCAGCAAGATTTCTAATAGAAAAAAAATTCAAAGACATGGTCATGAATGTTGGAACCAGAAACCAATTAGCTGATTTAGTCCAGTTGAAATTGTTAACCTTTTTATAATACTTGATTTCTCCCTGTTTGGTTAAGGACGCAACATGGTCACCTTTCCTAAAGAAGCCTGTCATTTCCGTTTTCAGCTTTGCCAGTTCAGCTACATGTTTGATATTTTTTGTCAATTTCTTTTCATGGAGAATGTTGATTGGAAACAAACAAGATCTGACAGCAAATCCAGTCCCCAACAAAACAGCCCACCACGGTAAACCTGAGCTAACCTGAACAGTATCCAGAAGGACTTGATAGTGCGCTGTCATATTGTACCATGCATGGTCAGGTAAGACTGTGACAACAGCTTTAACTGAATCTAAAGCAGCTGGTAGTGTTTCTGATGGAATGTTTAGAGTGCTCATCTTCTGACTTAGTACCAGCTTTAATTGTTTGGGATTTTGGAATTTGCGTAGGCCCATTGATATCATCCTTGAAGATATCATATTGATTGTTGTATAAACAGAAATAGCCCTCTTCTGTAGTAGTTGAAGAGGCTTATATTATACAGAGGTGTGACATCATCTCCTGAAATTATTTCAATTAAAAAATGGAGGGACCATTGTTCCCAGTAGATGCGAAAATTATTTGCAATAGCCACATTGCAAATACACACTAATCATGAACCGCTTTTAAATTAGCATATTATATTGATTAGGGTAGTCTCGGTTTTGTTGTAGCAATTTACAGATCACCTCCCAACCATAACTTTCTTCCCAAACAGAAAATAATTTCTAATATTAATCCTTATTAGATACAATTTTAGGATCAGTAAAACAAAGTTATCAGTAAAACAAAGTTATCAATTTTATACCAATTTTGTACATTAACTTTTGAAATCTTTACAAAGAAAAGCAATTTATGACAGTTTTTTCTACCAGTCATACTGCAGGTGAATTTATAGTTGACAGGGCAAAGGGGCACTCTTATCATTCACAACGGCAACTATAATTTTCTGGGATATAAAAGGAAGTGTCTGGCTCTGAGGATGGTGGATCAAGAGTTGTTTCAAGAGACAGTAATATAATGGTATGACTGGTTGCTTTTAGGCAAGAGTTGTTGTTTATTAATTCAAGGAAATTAAAAATGTGTTTTCAGGGTGTTAATTATAATGTAGAAAATGATATGGGGAATAATGAATCATTAGTTTTTGATGAAAAGTCAATCATTTTAATCATAATTATAAACAGATTGAGTAACTAAATCAAAGCATCTATTGACTGTGAGTGCATTCGTTTAATTCAATTTAATTCAATTTTCTTGCAGTAAAACTTATTTTTGCACATGAACCAATTTATAAATATCACTCCTTTTTTGTTTCGATGTAGGTATTCCCTCTCGAATATCCTGTATCTCGCTCATACTCATATCACAATACACAATCTGCTCATCATGTAAAGCACTGTCTACTACCACACCAGTAGGCGCACAGATCAAAGAATGTCCCCAACTTGTGTAAGTTGCTGTGTTGTCAGTTGCAGGAGCAATACTAGAGCAGTAAACTTGGTTGTCAACAGCCCTAGCTCGGTTCAGAAGCTCGAAGTAAACAGGTCCAGTGGTCATGTTGAATGCCCCTGGATAAATCATGATATGAGCCCCTTGATCCCTCATGATGTGTGCCTGTTCAGGGAACCGTATATCATAACAGATGCCCAGTCCCACTGTAAACTCATTAACATTGAATGTGGTGATGCTACTACCTGGACATAGAGTATCTGATTCTTTGAACTTAATTTTCCCGGGTATGTCTATGTCAAACAAGTGAACTTTACGGTGCTTTGCTATTAATTCTCCATTGGGGCTAAAAACTAAACTCGTATTATATAAGTTTCCATCACATTCTTCTGGTATAGTACCACCAATTAAATGTATTTTATGCTCAAGTGCAAGCATTTTCAAATGGTTGTAAGACTGTCCATCAGGTATCTTTTCAGCATATTCAGCAAAGTACTGGTTTCCATACGGACAATTGAAGCATTCTGGTAGTGAAACAAGCTTAGCTCCAGCTTTCACAGCCTTTGAAACAAGTTCAGATGCTTTGTTTAAGTTGGAAAGTTTATCAGCACCAACTAACATTTGTATTCCAGCAAATCGTATCATAGTTCCTTCCTGAACTGAAGTGGCACATTTTAGAATAGGTATAGAAACTAATAAATCACTGATCCAGATGATCATTTATAATAAATACATCGAAGACTAAATTTTATAAATCGGTTGGGAAAATGTAATGTGCATGGAAACACTTACTAGGAAAAACAAAATTTTTATTTGTCACAAAAAAATAATTAATACATATTATGATATATCCATAAACGAATTCAAATTATAAACACCAACATTTTTATTAATGGCAAAACTGTAGAAGAAGCTTATGAGAAAGGCAACAAATTGCTAAGCTGTATAAGAAAGTATATGATCCTTAACAAACTACACATCAACATGTCAAAGTGCTGTTATATGCATTTTAAACCAAAGGCTAGTAAACCAGTAGAATTTCCAGATTCGCTTCAACTCCATATTGATGGCTTTCCAATTAAAAAAACCAAAGCAACAAAGTTTCTTGGAGTTGTTATTGATGAACAGCTTTCCTGGGGGCCTCATATAACAGCACTTAAACGAAAGTTAAACTATGCCTCTGCCACCTTAAATAGAATTAGGGACTCTGTACCGAAGGAACTCCATAAAGACCTATACCACACACTATTTGAATCCCACCTTACATATTGTATCTTAGTTTGAGGTGATGCAGCACTCTTTAGGACAGCAAGTATCTGGTTATCTCAGAAGCACTGCGTACGGGTCCTCTTTGGTGATAAAGAGGCATACCTAAATAAGTTCCTAACATGTGCAAGAACAAGAGAGTTTGACAACCAGGCACTTGACCATACATTCTTCCAACTAGAGCACTGTTAACCACTTTTCAAGCAACAAAACATCCTGGCTTTCAAAAATTTATATACATATCACACTTTTATGGAAGTTTTTAAAATACTGAAATTAAGGTGCCCAGCATCACTGCAACAGCATTATCAGCCATCTTCTAGAAAGGAAACCACTCTCATTTCACAACTCCCATCTCATGACTTCATATCAAGATCCACAAAAATTTGGCTCAGCACAATTGCACCTAAACTTAAAATGGCACTTCTAAAGCTGCAACATGCTTATAATGATTCAGCATGGACTTCAAGTGATTATGACATAATGCAGCTGTCATTTGAAAACAATCCCCTTCAACAAATTTAATCCAGTGTTCTCGGCCCACAGGTTCCTCCTATTAAACAAAATTTTTGATTTTGGTAAATGTGTGCTGACTCCACCACCTATGTATTTAACCTAATATTTAGTTATTACAGGTAGACATTGACTTAGGTAGGTATTTTTCTCTTAAGGTAGATATTAAGAATTTGGTAAATTTCTTAATTGTATGACTATTTCCATTATTGAGACGTTTTAAATATTTGATTTAAGAGGTTTTTTTATACAACTGGTTCACAGTGTGAACAGATTCCAGATTTATATATTTTTTAAGTGATATTTAATAAATGATTAAAAGAACCAATTTTAAAGTTGCCATAGTAAAGCCTTTAGGTTCAAAAATATACCCATTATGCTCAGTTAAAAACAACTCTAAATCAGTAGGCTGTCACTCTATTAATGCACCACACCGCTTCCTCCACTGCACTAAAAGTTATACAATAAATTCTACAATCCTAATTTTGTATCGTGATGGAGACCGGTGTCCATACAAAAAATTTACTAGGTTGCCGTTTGGTGTGAGCAATAGCGAACAGCACGCACACCCCTTTGCCCCGTCAACCTATATCTAATCTATTTAAAGAGTGACAACCATACTACACATTGAATTAGGATTCCTTTTGAAATCCTAAGAACAACAGTGATTTCTCTCCGTGGAGACAGAGGTGCGAGAAAAAACATTGTTAATATAAACAGTCTAGATCTTAACTTGGAGCCACAAGGCCAAGGGTAATTTTTGAGTGTTTAGTGAATTTTTTATATTCTTAAAGGTTTGTTTTTATATAGGGTCATTGCTATATTATGTGTATATTGTTTGAATAATTTTATTATATTAGGATTCCTTTAAATATCAAATTGATTTATTGTAAACTTGTTTACTCTGTAATAAATGGCATAAAATTGAATTTTTGTTTAACTGAATTTTTGTTTAACTGAATGAAACAAGGAATTTCAATGAAACAAGAAATTTTATTTTAGCACATTTTACAAAATAAAAAGATGTAAAACAATTCATAAAATATAATGCCCATTTCATTTCGCCAAATATTTATTTGGGCTGAGTGGATTACGATTTCTGTCGCATTAAAAAATTGCGGATGCTCATTAGAAATTAATGCGAGCGTGACCAGCTAAGCATTTACGCGCACGTAACCGTTTATAATCAATTCAATGGTGAACCATTTTTAGCCAATGTTTTCTAAAGACTGTAAGAGTTTACACAGTACCAAATTTGTCTTATTTTTTTTGGAATGATCATTGAGTTTCACCTAGGTGCCATATTTGATGGTACGTGGTTTTTGGAGCAAAAGTAGGTGTAAAATTCGCGTTAAAGTAAAGTAAAGTGTAAAGTAAAATTTATGACATCACATCATCACACATGTCTACAAACTATCATCGCACTGTGTGAAAAAATATATAATAAATATTTCCCCACCAACATTAATTAATTATCAAATACAATATTTAAAAACAATTTCATCAAAAACATTATCCTATTTATCCGTTATTTAACGAAATTCGTTGATTTTTGTTGTATTATTTTGTTATATCTTCGGTTCCTTGAATAAGATCATTTTGAAAATTTGTGAGGACCTTAACTACCGAACCTAAATTAGTTGGGAGGGATTGACCTTGATTAAAAAGTCTAAAATGACAAAATAGGTATAAATTCGTTGTCATACGTTGTATGACCCGCTGCGCACCAGTGCGCGGCTCCCCCTGTATCGTAGAAACTCATTGATTATCACGATGTCAATCATTCGCGTCTCGCCGATCTGCATACGTGGTTGCGAGAATATGCGCGGCGCGGCCCAGTATTGTCATACGTTGTATGACCCGCAGCGCACGAAGTGCGCGGCTCCCCCTGTATCGTCAGGACGATAAAGTGAAACGACCGTGAGTGTCACAACGTGATACAAGCCCATTAGTGCATAGCGCTACAAAGAAACTTACTTGCTCTATCCAGAGCCCTTGCGCTTGCAGTAGCGCGCGCCCGCCTCACGGGTGAAGCAAGCGCGCCCGAAGTGGCGTGAAAGCACATGGTTAGGTGAAGAAACTCACCATAGTGAAACGACCGTGGGGGTCTCGCGACGTGATAAAATAAATTCGTTGATAGATAACTCAAATTCTTGCCATCGAAATTGCTCAAACTAGATTAGGTTTAAAAAAACAAAAGTGTTTACGACTTACGTTACGTAAGCTGACCAAATTTCAACAAAAATAATTGATAATGTCTTTTGTGCTTGCATGAGTGGCGCGCGCCCGCCTACTTGTCAAATAAGCGCACCGTACCCGCAGTGGCGCGAAAGCATGTGGTTAGGTAAAGCGCACGGCCTAAGTCTAGTCCTCTTAAATTAAAAAGCTTAAAAGGTAATGCATAATGGGTAAGCGCGCTTAATATAAATTTTGCTCTTATCTATCCAGAGCCCTTTCGCTTGCAGTAGCGCGCGACCGCCGAAACAAGCGCGTCACGCAGTACTCGAAGACTCATGGCCAGATAAAATATAAGTTTACTCATGTATGACTAATTGCACGCATAATACATTATACATTTTAATGATTCATATCCTCCACATGACGTTGGCAAACATTGCAATGTGCGAAGTTAATAGTTATTAAGTATTATATGTTATAGTTGCGCACTTTCATTTGGCCCAAAATAAAACTTCTTTTGAATGACTCAAAATTTAAAATATCCCCCATTTTCTTTTTATTTTCGGAGAAGAATTGCAATTTTTACAAAACAGATATTTCGCAAAGAAAACCGGAAGTCGTTATAATATAAGTTTATTTTTAGTTTTGAAGATAAACCCAAGCCGGTATATATATAGTATATATATATAGTATTTATTTGTTAAACAATCGCGTCACGCTGTACCTACTAGTAAACTTGCATGGTTAGGCGAAACCTGGCGGGTCGCTTAAGCTGTGTCTTTAAAATAAAAAGTATATTGTTAATTGTACCATTTTTATGTACTGATGTTGTAGCGCGATGCACTACTGGGTCGCGCCGCGCATCAAATAATTCTTCTCGCAACCGATCTCGGTAGATCGGCGAGATGCACCACTGTGCCTCACCGAGCTGCGAAGGATTGACATCGTGAATCAAGTACTGATGCAATCTAAATGGTAAAACAATGAGCGGGATGCGCCACAGCTCTCAGCTCTGTACACTGTAAGTACGTGTAAGTGTAACTGTAAGAATATTTGCAAACTTATAAGTAAGTATGTTGATACGACAGTGTTTGTATCATCAGGTTTTAATACATTCAACACTGAACACTATATTATATACTAAATAACAAATAATTTGAGGATATATTTCCATTAGAATCTGTCTTCACTGAGTCTATTCAGAATTAATCAGAAATTTGAATGAAAGAAACATCAGGTTAGAATTCAACTAAATATTAAATATCCAGGAAATGATACCTCATCGTAATTAAAAATAATGCAGTCCCTTTGTCATGTGTATAACGGTAAGGCAGTGATTTTAGCCTGGAGACTTTGCCGGTCTCAAAGTCTCGGGTTTTGCTTGCTTTATCGCGCTAACATTTCACATTGTTGTTGTTGTTTTTGTTAATCATGAGAGAAATCGTTCATATACAAGCGGGCCAGTGTGGAAACCAAATTGGGGCTAAAGTAAGAGGCAACTGCTCACATAATTACTTTTTACGATATTGTAGTTACATTAGTAGATTAGTAGTTAAAAACTTATAAGATTGATCTTGGATTGCTTAAATTTGTAAATAATTCACGGATATGCGCCTCTTGTAAAATTAGGTATCATCATTTTGTTATTAGCCTGATTTCTGTTCAGTTCTGGGAGGTGATATCGGACGAGCATGGAATTGACCCCACAGGAGCGTATCATGGCGAGAGCGATCTCCAACTCGAGCGGATTGACGTGTACTTTAACAACGCAGCAGGTCAGTGGTTAAGCCTCTTCTTATGACTATATTAAAACTGAAATATTGACGTTTACCACCCCCACTCCTAATATCTGCCCTTCCCCCTCACCAAGGCACTTCTAATTTCTGCTAATTTCTGCTAAGGAGGAGAGTATGTGCCGCGCTTAGTAACACCTAGTAACACCTACTAGCACCTAGTAACACTTAGTAACACCTAGTAGCACCTAGTAACACCTAGTAACACCTAGTAACACTTCTAATATCTGCTCAGGAGGAAAGTATGTGCCGCGCGCAGTAACACATAGTAACACCTAGTAACACCTAGTAACACCTAGTAACACCTAGTAACACTTAGTAACACCTAGTAACACCTAGTAACACCTAGTAACACCTAGTAACACTTGTAATATCTGCTCAGGAGGAAAGTATGTGCCGCGCGCTGTTCTCGTGGATCTGGAGCCCGGAACAATGGACTCCATCAGAATGGGGCCTTACGGGACTGTATTCCGGCCTGATAACTTCGTGTTTGGGCAGGTAACTAAGCAACACTTTACTACACTTAGTGACTTAGAAACATAGTGACAAATGCAACACTTAGGAACATTTTGTTTCATAGAAGAACACTTAGAACTGATTTTAACACTTAGTAACACCTCGTAACACACTTAGTAATGATAGTAATGATAGTAATGATACAATAGTACTAACAATGTCCTGTCCGTAAAGAGTGGAGCGGGGAACAACTGGGCTAAGGGCCATTACACGGAGGGAGCTGAGCTGGTGGACAGTATAATGGACGTTATCAGGAAGGAGAGTGAGGGATGCGACTGTCTCCAGGGTTTCCAACTCACTCACTCTCTGGGAGGTGGTACTGGGTCAGGTGAGTTTTAGAACACCATAGCAACACCATAGCAACACCATAGCAACACCATAACAACACCATAGCAACACCATAGCAACACCATAGCAACACCATAGCAACACCATAGCAACACCATAGCAACACCATAGCAACACCATAGCAACACCATAGCAACACCATAGCAACACCATAACAACACCATAACAACACCATAACAACACCATAACAACACCATAACAACACCATAACAACACCATAACAACACCATAACAACACCATAACAACACCATAGCAACACC
The DNA here is from genome assembly GCF_026151205.1 of Bolinopsis microptera. Lineage (NCBI taxonomy): Eukaryota > Metazoa > Ctenophora > Tentaculata > Lobata > Bolinopsidae > Bolinopsis > Bolinopsis microptera. The sequence goes on along the minus strand of NW_026971773.1, from coordinate 133,429 downwards.
ATACCAACACCATACCAACACCATACCAACACCATACCAACACCATACCAACACCATACCAACACCATAAGAACACCAAGTTAACTCCTAACAGCACCTTCAACTACCATTTTACACCTTGCGACACCTTTTAACACCTTATATCAGGCATGGGAACACTGTTGATCAGTAAGATAAAGGAGGAGTACCCTGACCGGATCATGTGTTCCTTTAGTGTTGTCCCCTCTCCAAAAGTCTCTGACACTGTCGTGGAACCTTACAATGCCACTCTCTCAGTACATCAGGTACATCTAGTAACACCTATTAACACTTAGTAACACCTATTAACACCTATTAACACATAGTAATGCCTAGTAACACATAGTAAAACCTCATGCAACATAATGATACATATTGTGTTTTAACAATAGGTGTTACAAGGTTTAAAAACCTTGTAACACCTATTGTGTTAAACTTTGTAACACCTATTGTGTTAAACCTTGAAACACCTATTGTGTTAAACCTTGCAACACCCTCATTAACACCGAACACTTCTGATCAGCTGGTTGAAAACACGGATGAGACGTTTTGTATTGATAACGAGGCGTTGTACGACATTTGCTTCAGGTAGTAACACCTAGTAACCCCTAGTAACCTCTAGTAACACCTAGTAATGTCCTGACATTTAAACTTCCCTGTTACAAGTTCAACAATTCAATGTTTTATCAGTTTGAAAACAGATTCACACACCTAACTTGAGCTGCTGCAGGACCCTGAAACTGACGACCCCCACCTACGGAGATCTCAACCATCTCGTCTCCGCCACCATGTCTGGTGTCACCACCTGCCTCAGGTTCCCTGGACAGCTCAACGCTGATCTCAGGAAACTAGCTGTTAATATGGTTCCCTTCCCTCGCCTTCATTTCTTCATCACCGGATTCGCCCCTCTCAGGTAACACTCGGTTTTAACACCTAGTAACACCTAGTAACACTTAGTAACACCTAGTAACACCTAGTAACACCTAGTTACACCCAGTAACACCTAGTTACCTCTAGTAACACCTAGTAACACCTAATAACACCTAGTAACACATAGTAACACCTAGCAACACCTAGTAACACCTAGTAACCTCTAGTAACACCTAGTAACACCTAGTAACACCTAGTAACACCTAGTAACACCTAGTAACACCTAGTAACACCTAGTAACACCTAATAACCTCTAATATTACAGTGCACGAGGAGATATCCCCTACAGGAATCTAAGTGTCCCAATGTTAACCCAGCAAGTGTTTTCCTCTCGCAACATGATGGCAGCTTCTGATCCCACTTTTGGGAGGTACCTGACCTGCGCTACCATCTTCAGGGGGCGAATGAGCATGAAGGAGGTACTCATTAGATAATTAGTTGTTTGTTCTTACATTATGTTTGCTCATTTATTATTCTTTGTTATACAGTCAAACTTCTATAAATACTGTGGCCCTCTATGATGCCGGGCCTCATCGTTCCTTCCAAACTTGTACTTAATTTAAGCTCGTTTTGTGCAAGAAATGCTATTTATAATAGAAATGTTTATTCATAATGGCGTTTGGTCGTGATTTGAGTACACATTCCACCACAATACGATAAAATACGTGCATATTATAAACCATAAGGCCCTAATTGAATATATGAGACGCTTGACAGGTTATTTGAGAGGCTGCAGATACTGGTGATCACCTCTCTAGACTGAGTTTTTTCTATACCATGCACTATTTACCCCAAGAGGGCCCGGTATTAAACAGGCCCCCTGTATAATATCAGTGCCCGTTATTCGATTAATCTATTTGAGTCTCCAGCTACCACCAATCGGTCAACAAATCAAAACTATTTGACTTATGCTAGTTTTGTGCACAAAGTCCATCTCATTTTGGTTCTAATTGTGTCTGCCCTAATTCTGCCTACCCTGCCGATTTTGCGGTAAAGTTGAGGCCGGCTAGACTATAGTCGGTATAAATGATTTTGAGTGGAGAATTAAACGTACCATGATCTGGAGCATTCCCTCGGATGAGTGATTATAATTTAGTGTGACGCGTTACAAGAACAGACGTAACATTACTCTCAACATAGTAATATGACACAACTCACCTCCCCACATATCATTGCTCCTTCATAAAACACATCATTGCTCCTTTATAAAACATATCACAGTTTCTGTGACCCCTTTCGTTATAGAAACATCTCGAGGATGCAGCTATTTTGAGTAATGAATTACAAATTGTGCGGGCGATAACGACTAATGCCGTGACGCGTTACATACACATGTTTTTTAACCTCTAAATAGTGTGACCCCTAAATCAAAGGCACAAATTCCAACACAGATAACTTCTATTTTAATTAATCATCTTACCTTGAAACTTAGTTGGTTTATTTACTGCTAACCACGCCCTCTCTCAGGTAGACGAGCAGATGTTACACCTAGTTACACCTAGTTACACCTAGTTACACCTAGTAACACCTAGTAACACCTAGTAACACTTAGTTGGTTTATTTACTGCTAACCACGCCCTCTCTCAGGTAGATGAACAGATGTTACAAGTAGTAACACCTAGTTACACCTAGTTACACCTAGTAACACCTAGTAACACCTAGTAACACTTAGTTGGTTTATTTACTGCTAACCACGCTCTCTCTCAGGTAGATGAACAGATGTTACAAGTAGTAACACCTAGTTACACCTAGTTACACCTAGTTACACCTAGTTACACCTAGTAACACCTAGCAACACATAGTAACACTTAGTAACACCTAGTAACACTTAGTTGGTTTATTTACTGCTAACCACGCCCTATCTCAGGTAGATGAACAGATGTTACAAGTGCAAGCAAAGAACTCAGCTTACTTTGTGGAGTGGATCCCAAACAACGTGAAGACGGCCGTGTGCGACATCCCTCCCAGGGGTCTGAAGATGTCAGCCACTTTTATCGGGAACAACACCTCAATACAAGAGCTCTTCTCAAGGATAGGAGACCAGTTCGGGGCCATGTTCAGGAGGAAGGCTTTCTTGCATTGGTACACCGGAGAGGGGATGGACGAGATGGAGTTTACTGAGGTTTGTTATTTTAAAGAGTAGTGCTCCTTCTTAAAACACATCAATCACATTCAGACTTATGTTATGATATTGAATGGTTGGGTTTAATTTATCTGTTACTTTAACTGAAGGCTTGTTTAGATTTTCCACGGTATTGGATAGCATTACAAATCTAGAAAAAGAACTGATATCAATAGTCAATACCAAATGTTTTAGATCATGACTAAATTGTCCCGAAAAGTATCATGAAGTATTTGAGAAATAAGTAACGCACATGTTACCATAGTAACGCACATGTTACCATAGTAACGCACATGTTACCATAGTAACGCACTATATCCAGGCGCACAGTAACATGATGGATCTGATCAACGAGTATCAGCAGTATCAGAATGCAGGTGTTTACGAGGAGGGTGAGGATGAGGACGAGTACACAGAGGAGTATCAACAGTGAGATACAACTCTGGGGACGGTAACACGACTTTTGTCCGACAGCGACTCTTGTCCATACTTCCATAAAACATAATTTCGGATTCGGACAAGAGTCGCCAAATCTTCTGGGGCACTCTGAGTGGAGTTAATATGAGACTTTGTGAGAATAACACCTAGTAACACCTAGTAACACTTAGTAACACCCTTGCTTTGTGACAATTATTAGATCTGCAGCATTTGGTGGAATGAACAAGTATTGTTAACAAATTTTGTAATGATTTCTTATGAATGAGATAGTGGATTGTGTTGAGTTATATATTTGAGCAAGCTATTTTAATTAACGCCTAGGACAGTGGCGTAACGTTATAGGATCGGATCTCAGCAAACTTACATTTAAAGCTGATTTTCTGAAACCTCTTTTATACATTTTTCAGATGAAAAATATTCGAATCATTTCTCAATGACGGCTCCATAACATAAAGCTACTGATCTTATTCATAACAAGATCTAACTCGATTGGATACCTGCGCAGTTTAACTTTAATCCGAGTTATAAGCACAAATTGTATTAAGCCTGACTACCTGCAGTTACATGTAACAATATATTGTGCACCACTTAGTGAGTAGTGACACCTTTATATTGGGAACTATAGTTTTCGTGTTTAACTCAAAGCAGACAATGTAGTAACACCTAGTAACAACTAGTAACACCTAGTAACACCTAGCAACACATAGTAACACCTAGCAACACATAGTAACACCTAGTAACACCTAGTAACACCTAGTAACAGACAATTTGAAGCTAGCAAATTGTAAACTTAACATCTTTGATTTGTACAAATTTTCGGTTCCAAAAATAATTCTGTCTATCTGCAAATGCAACGATATGGTTTACAAAGGAGCACTACTTTCCTCATTATCAGGATTAGTGGAGGGCAGAATGTGGCGAGATGAAGTAAATATGAAGGTTATATTATAACCATTAACAGGGCTGTAAAAGGGAGGGTGCCTGAACGTCTGGGATCTGTAAATTGTCTGCTATTAGAAGGGGAGTGTCGCGGATTGTTTGCGGAGGAGGTTCGTGTAAGGGGAAGCCTGGTTGCAAGTATTTTGTAAGATTTATCGGCTCACCATATGATTATCAAAAGAAATGAGATTATGTTTGAGCTGTCGTTTTTCAATGTCTGAGCTAAAATTCAGCTGTTTTCTCACATCATTAGTGACGTAGCATTCTTATCGGCAGTTTAACAGCTCTCTCTCTTAATACAACAGACGCATTTTAATTCAATAATTTAATTCTATCTTTGAGTTCGCTACTTTCGCGTCCCTACTCAGCCTAATGACCCCCTCATTAAACGGATGAAATGCACATATTTCGCAACGCTGGGATAGCCTAACCCGTAACCTTTAAACCCGTGCAATTAGTTCCTCTTTTGTTCATTTAAATTCTAGCGTTAAATAGGCTAGTAACCATGGTAACTCTCCTTATTAGGGCATCACGTGGTGTTGAATAGGCTGATGAGTTAGGGAGACATGGTATGAAGGGAAGAGGAAGAGATAGCAACATTACTAGTCACAATGACAACCGCTGTCTAACTCAAATACTGCATACTGACATTGGGGTCTGAACTTAGTGTCACATATTGTACCATCCAGTCTTGTTTTACCTGACATTGGGGTCTGAACTTAGTGTCACATATTGTACCATCCAGTCTTGTTTTACCTGAGATTGGGGTCTGAACTTAGTGTCACATATTGTACCATCCAGTCTTGTTTTACCTGACATTGGGGTCTGAACTTAGTGTCACATATTGTACCATCCAGTCTTGTTTTACCTGACATTGGGGTCTGAACTTAGTGTCACATATTGTACCATCCAGTCTTGTTTTACCTGACATTGGGGTCTGAACTTAGTGTCACATATTGTACCATCCAGTCTTGTTTTACCTGACATTGGGGTCCGAACTTAGTGTCACATATTGTACCATCCAGTCTTGTTTTACCTGACATTGGGGTCTGAACTTAGTGTCACATATTGTACCATCCAGTCTTGTTTTACCTGACATTGGGGTCTGAACTTAGTGTCACATATTGTACCATCCAGTCTTGTTTACCTGACATTGGGGTCTGAACTTAGTGTCACATATTGTACTATCCAGTCTTGTTTTACCTGACATTGGGGTCTGAACTTAGTGTCACATATTGTACCATCCAGTCTTGTTTTACCTGACATTGGGGTCTGAACTTAGTGTCACATATTGTACCATCCAGTCTTGTTTTACCTGACATTGGGGTCCGAACTTAGTGTCACATATTGTACCATCCAGTCTTGTTTTACCTGACATTGGGGTCTGAACTTAGTGTCACATATTGTACCATCCAGTCTTGTTTTACCTGACATTGGGGTCTGAACTTAGTGTCACATATTGTACCATCCAGTCTTGTTTTACCTGACATTGGGGTCTGAACTTAGTGTCACATATTGTACCATCCAGTCTTGTTTTACCTGACATTGGGGTCCGAACTTAGTGTCACATATTGTACCATCCAGTCTTGTTTTACCTGACATTGGGGTCTGAACTTAGTGTCACATATTGTACCATCCAGTCTTGTTTTACCTGACATTGGGGTCTGAACTTAGTGTCACATATTGTACCATCCAGTCTTGTTTACCTGACATTGGGGTCTGAACTTAGTGTCACATATTGTACTATCCAGTCTTGTTTTACCTGACATTGGGGTCTGAACTTAGTGTCACATATTGTACCATCCAGTCTTGTTTTACCTGACATTGGGGTCTGAACTTAGTGTCACATATTGTACCATCCAGTCTTGTTTTACCTGACATTGGGGTCCGAACTTAGTGTCACATATTGTACCATCCAGTCTTGTTTTACCTGACATTGGGGTCCGAACTTAGTGTCACATATTGTACCATCCAGTCTTGTTTTACCTGACATTGGGGTCCGAACTTAGTGTCACATATTGTACCATCCAGTCTTGTTTTACCTGACATTGGGGTCTGAACTTAGTGTCACATATTGTACCATCCAGTCTTGTTTTACCTGACATTGGGGTCTGAACTTAGTGTCACATATTGTACCATCCAGTCTTGTTTTACCTGACATTGGGGTCTGAACTTAGTGTCACATATTGTACCATCCAGTCTTGTTTTACCTGACATTGGGGTCTGAACTTAGTGTCACATATTGTACCATCCAGTCTTGTTTTACCTGACATTGGGGTCTGAACTTAGTGTCACATATTGTACCATCCAGTCTTGTTTTACCTGACATTGGGGTCTGAACTTAGTGTCACATATTGTACCATCCAGTCTTGTTTTACCTGACATTGGGGTCTGAACTTAGTGTCACATATTGTACCATCCAGTCTTGTTTTACCTGACATTGGGGTCTGAACTTAGTGTCACATATTGTACCATCCAGTCTTGTTTTACCTGACATTGGGGTCTGAACTTAGTGTCACATATTGTACCATCCAGTCTTGTTTACCTGACATTGGGGTCTGAACTTAGTGTACATATTGTACCATCCAGTCTTGTTTTACCTGACATTGGGGTCTGAACTTAGTGTCACATATTGTACCATCCAGTCTTGTTTTACCTGACATTGGGGTCTGAACTTAGTGTCACATATTGTACCATCCAGTCTTGTTTTACCTGACATTGGGGTCTGAACTTAGTGTCACATATTGTACCATCCAGTCTTGTTTTACCTGACATTGGGGTCTGAACTTAGTGTCACATATTGTACCATCCAGTCTTGTTTTACCTGACATTGGGGTCTGAACTTAGTGTCACATATTGTACCATCCAGTCTTGTTTTACCTGACATTGGGGTCTGAACTTAGTGTCACATATTGTACCATCCAGTCTTGTTTACCTGACATTGGGGTCTGAACTTAGTGTCACATATTGTACCATCCAGTCTTGTTTTACCTGACATTGGGGTCTGAACTTAGTGTCACATATTGTACCATCCAGTCTTGTTTTACCTGACATTGGGGTCTGAACTTAGTGTCACATATTGTACCATCCAGTCTTGTTTTACCTGACATTGGGGTCTGAACTTAGTGTCACATATTGTACCATCCAGTCTTGTTTTACCTGACATTGGGGTCTGAACTTAGTGTCACATATTGTACCATCCAGTCTTGTTTTACCTGACATTGGGGTCTGAACTTAGTGTCACATATTGTACCATCCAGTCTTGTTTTACCTGACATTGGGGTCTGAACTTAGTGTCACATATTGTACCATCCAGTCTTGTTTTACCTGACATTGGGGTCTGAACTTAGTGTCACATATTGTACCATCCAGTCTTGTTTTACCTGACATTGGGGTCTGAACTTAGTGTCACATATTGTACCATCCAGTCTTGTTTTACCTGACATTGGGGTCTGAACTTAGTGTCACATATTGTACCATCCAGTCTTGTTTTACCTGACATTGGGGTCTGAACTTAGTGTCACATATTGTACCATCCAGTCTTGTTTTACCTGACATTGGGGTCTGAACTTAGTGTCACATATTGTACCATCCAGTCTTGTTTTACCTGACATTGGGGTCTGAACTTAGTGTCACATATTGTACCATCCAGTCTTGTTTTACCTGACATTGGGGTCTGAACTTAGTGTCACATATTGTACCATCCAGTCTTGTTTTACCTGACATTGGGGTCTGAACTTAGTGTCACATATTGTACCATCCAGTCTTGTTTACCTGACATTGGGGTCTGAACTTAGTGTCACATATTGTACCATCCAGTCTTGTTTTACCTGACATTGGGGTCTGAACTTAGTGTCACATATTGTACCATCCAGTCTTGTTTTACCTGACATTGGGGTCTGAACTTAGTGTCACATATTGTACCATCCAGTCTTGTTTTACCTGACATTGGGGTCTGAACTTAGTGTCACATATTGTACCATCCAGTCTTGTTTTACCTGACATTGGGGTCTGAACTTAGTGTCACATATTGTACCATCCAGTCTTGTTTTACCTGACATTGGGGTCTGAACTTAGTGTCACATATTGTACCATCCAGTCCATTTTTACCTGACATTGGGGTCTGAACTTAGTGTCACATATTGTACCATCCAGTCTTGTTTTACCTGACATTGGGGTCTGAACTTAGTGTCACATATTGTACCATCCAGTCTTGTTTTACCTGACATTGGGGTCTGAACTTAGTGTCACATATTGTACCATCCAGTCTTGTTTACCTGACATTGGGGTCTGAACTTAGTGTCACATATTGTACCATCCAGTCTTGTTTTACCTGACATTGGGGTCTGAACTTAGTGTCACATATTGTACCATCCAGTCTTGTTTACCTGACATTGGGGTCTGAACTTAGTGTCACATATTGTACCATCCAGTCTTGTTTACCTGACATTGGGGTCTGAACTTAGTGTCACATATTGTACCATCCAGTCTTGTTTTACCTGACATTGGGGTCTGAACTTAGTGTCACATATTGTACCATCCAGTCTTGTTTTACCTGACATTGGGGTCTGAACTTAGTGTCACATATTGTACCATCCAGTCTTGTTTTACCTGACATTGGGGTCTGAACTTAGTGTCACATATTGTACCATCCAGTCCATTTTTACCTGACATTGGGGTCTGAACTTAGTGTCACATATTGTACCATCCAGTCTTGTTTTACCTGACATTGGGGTCTGAACTTAGTGTCACATATTGTACCATCCAGTCTTGTTTTACCTGACATTGGGGTCTGAACTTAGTGTCACATATTGTACCATCCAGTCTTGTTTTACCTGACATTGGGGTCTGAACTTAGTGTCACATATTGTACCATCCAGTCTTGTTTTACCTGACATTGGGGTCTGAACTTAGTGTCACATACTGTACCATCCAGTCTTGTTTTACCTGACATTGGGGTCTGAACTTAGTGTCACATATTGTACCATCCAGTCTTGTTTTACCTGACATTGGGGTCTGAACTTAGTGTCACATATTGTACCATCCAGTCTTGTTTTACCTGACATTGGGGTCTGAACTTAGTGTCACATATTGTACCATCCAGTCTTGTTTTACCTGACATTGGGGTCTGAACTTAGTGTCACATATTGTACCATCCAGTCTTGTTTTACCTGACATTGGGGTCTGAACTTAGTGTCACATATTGTACCATCCAGTCTTGTTTTACCTGACATTGGGGTCTGAACTTAGTGTCACATATTGTACCATCCAGTCTTGTTTACCTGACATTGGGGTCTGAACTTAGTGTCACATATTGTACCATCCAGTCTTGTTTTACCTGACATTGGGGTCTGAACTTAGTGTCACATATTGTACCATCCAGTCTTGTTTTACCTGACATTGGGGTCCGAACTTAGTGTCACATATTGTACCATCCAGTCTTGTTTTACCTGACATTGGGGTCTGAACTTAGTGTCACATATTGTACCATCCAGTCTTGTTTTACCTGACATTGGGGTCTGAACTTAGTGTCACATATTGTACCATCCAGTCTTGTTTTACCTGACATTGGGGTCTGAACTTAGTGTCACATATTGTACCATCCAGTCTTGTTTTACCTGACATTGGGGTCTGAACTTAGTGTCACATATTGTACCATCCAGTCTTGTTTTACCTGACATTGGGGTCCGAACTTAGTGTCACATATTGTACCATCCAGTCTTGTTTTACCTGACATTGGGGTCTGAACTTAGTGTCACATATTGTACCATCCAGTCTTGTTTTACCTGACATTGGGGTCCGAACTTAGTGTCACATATTGTACCATCCAGTCTTGTTTTACCTGACATTGGGGTCTGAACTTAGTGTCACATATTGTACCATCCAGTCTTGTTTTACCTGACATTGGGGTCTGAACTTAGTGTCACATATTGTACCATCCAGTCTTGTTTTACCTGACATTGGGGTCTGAACTTAGTGTCACATATTGTACCATCCAGTCTTGTTTTACCTGACATTGGGGTCTGAACTTAGTGTCACATATTGTACCATCCAGTCTTGTTTTACCTGACATTGGGGTCTGAACTTAGTGTCACATATTGTACCATCCAGTCTTGTTTTACCTGACATTGGGGTCTGAACTTAGTGTCACATATTGTACCATCCAGTCTTGTTTTACCTGACATTGGGGTCCGAACTTAGTGTCACATATTGTACCATCCAGTCTTGTTTTACCTGACATTGGGGTCTGAACTTAGTGTCACATATTGTACCATCCAGTCTTGTTTTACCTGACATTGGGGTCCGAACTTAGTGTCACATATTGTACCATCCAGTCTTGTTTTACCTGACATTGGGGTCTGAACTTAGTGTCACATATTGTACCATCCAGTCTTGTTTTACCTGACATTGGGGTCTGAACTTAGTGTCACATATTGTACCATCCAGTCTTGTTTTACCTGACATTGGGGTCTGAACTTAGTGTCACATATTGTACCATCCAGTCTTGTTTTACCTGACATTGGGGTCCGAACTTAGTGTCACATATTGTACCATCCAGTCTTGTTTACCTGACATTGGGGTCTGAACTTAGTGTCACATATTGTACCATCCAGTCTTGTTTTACCTGACATTGGGGTCCGAACTTAGTGTCACATATTGTACCATCCAGTCTTGTTTTACCTGACATTGGGGTCTGAACTTAGTGTCACATATTGTACCATCCAGTCTTGTTTTACCTGACATTGGGGTCTGAACTTAGTGTCACATATTGTACCATCCAGTCTTGTTTTACCTGACATTGGGGTCTGAACTTAGTGTCACATATTGTACCATCCAGTCTTGTTTTACCTGACATTGGGGTCCGAACTTAGTGTCACATATTGTACCATCCAGTCTTGTTTTACCTGACATTGGGGTCTGAACTTAGTGTCACATATTGTACCATCCAGTCTTGTTTTACCTGACATTGGGGTCTGAACTTAGTGTCACATATTGTACCATCCAGTCTTGTTTACCTGACATTGGGGTCTGAACTTAGTGTCACATATTGTACCATCCAGTCTTGTTTTACCTGACATTGGGGTCTGAACTTAGTGTCACATATTGTACCATCCAGTCTTGTTTTACCTGACATTGGGGTCTGAACTTAGTGTCACATATTGTACCATCCAGTCTTGTTTTACCTGACATTGGGGTCTGAACTTAGTGTCACATATTGTACCATCCAGTCTTGTTTTACCTGACATTGGGGTCTGAACTTAGTGTCACATATTGTACCATCCAGTCTTGTTTTACCTGACATTGGGGTCTGAACTTAGTGTCACATATTGTACCATCCAGTCTTGTTTTACCTGACATTGGGGTCTGAACTTAGTGTCACATATTGTACCATCCAGTCTTGTTTTACCTGACATTGGGGTCTGAACTTAGTGTCACATATTGTACCATCCAGTCTTGTTTTACCTGACATTGGGGTCTGAACTTAGTGTCACATATTGTACCATCCAGTCTTGTTTTACCTGACATTGGGGTCTGAACTTAGTGTCACATATTGTACCATCCAGTCTTGTTTTACCTGACATTGGGGTCTGAACTTAGTGTCACATATTGTACCATCCAGTCTTGTTTACCTGACATTGGGGTCTGAACTTAGTGTCACATATTGTACCATCCAGTCTTGTTTTACCTGACATTGGGGTCTGAACTTAGTGTCACATATTGTACCATCCAGTCTTGTTTTACCTGACATTGGGGTCTGAACTTAGTGTCACATATTGTACCATCCAGTCTTGTTTTACCTGACATTGGGGTCTGAACTTAGTGTCACATATTGTACCACCCAGTCTTGTTTTACCTGACATTGGGGTCTGAACTTAGTGTCACATATTGTACCATCCAGTCTTGTTTTACCTGACATTGGGGTCTGAACTTAGTGTTACATATTGTACCATCCAGTCTTGTTTTACCTGACATTGGGGTCTGAACTTAGTGTCACATATTGTACCATCCAGTCTTGTTTTACCTGACATTGGGGTCTGAACTTAGTGTCACATATTGTACCATCCAGTCTTGTTTTACCTGACATTGGGGTCTGAACTTAGTGTCACATATTGTACCATCCAGTCTTGTTTTACCTGACATTGGGGTCTGAACTTAGTGTCACATATTGTACCATCCAGTCTTGTTTTACCTGACATTGGGGTCTGAACTTAGTGTCACATATTGTACCATCCAGTCTTGTTTTACCTGACATTGGGGTCTGAACTTAGTGTCACATATTGTACCATCCAGTCTTGTTTTACCTGACATTGGGGTCTGAACTTAGTGTCACATATTGTACCATCTAGTCTTGTTTTACCTGACATTGGGGTCTGAACTTAGTGTTACATATTGTACCATCCAGTCTTGTTTTACCTGACATTGGGGTCTGAACTTAGTGTCACATATTGTACCATCCAGTCTTGTTTTACCTGACATTGGGGTCTGAACTTAGTGTCACATATTGTACCATCCAGTCTTGTTTTACCTGACATTGGGGTCTGAACTTAGTGTCACATATTGTACCATCCAGTCTTGTTTTACCTGACATTGGGGTCTGAACTTAGTGTCACATATTGTACCATCCAGTCTTGTTTTACCTGACATTGGGGTCTGAACTTAGTGTCACATATTGAACCATCCAGTCTTGTTTTACCTGACATTGGGGTCTGAACTTAGTGTCACATATTGTACCATCCAGTCTTGTTTACCTGACATTGGGGTCTGAACTTAGTGTCACATATTGTACCATCCAGTCTTGTTTTACCTGACATTGGGGTCTGAACTTAGTGTCACATATTGTACCATCCAGTCTTGTTTTACCTGACATTGGGGTCCGAACTTAGTGTCACATATTGTACCATCCAGTCTTGTTTTACCTGACATTGGGGTCTGAACTTAGTGTCACATATTGTACCATCCAGTCTTGTTTTACCTGACATTGGGGTCTGAACTTAGTGTCACATATTGTACCATCCAGTCTTGTTTTACCTGACATTGGGGTCTGAACTTAGTGTCACATATTGTACCATCCAGTCTTGTTTTACCTGACATTGGGGTCTGAACTTAGTGTCACATATTGTACCATCCAGTCTTGTTTTACCTGACATTGGGGTCTGAACTTAGTGTCACATATTGTACCATCCAGTCTTGTTTTACCTGACATTGGGGTCCGAACTTAGTGTCACATATTGTACCATCCAGTCTTGTTGTACCTGACATTGGGGTCTGAACTTAGTGTCACATATTGTACCATCCAGTCTTGTTTTACCTGACATTGGGGTCTGAACTTAGTGTCACATATTGTACCATCCAGTCTTGTTTTACCTGACATTGGGGTCTGAACTTAGTGTCACATATTGTACCATCCAGTCTTGTTGTACCTGACATTGGGGTCTGAACTTAGTGTCACATATTGTACCATCCAGTCTTGTTTTACCTGACATTGGGGTCTGAACTTAGTGTCACATATTGTACCATCCAGTCTTGTTTTACCTGACATTGGGGTCTGAACTTAGTGTCACATATTGTACCATCCAGTCTTGTTTACCTGACATTGGGGTCTGAACTTAGTGTCACATATTGTACCATCCAGTCTTGTTTTACCTGACATTGGGGTCTGAACTTAGTGTCACATATTGTACCATCCAGTCTTGTTTTACCTGACATTGGGGTCTGAACTTAGTGTCACATATTGTACCATCCAGTCTTGTTTACCTGACATTGGGGTCCGAACTTAGTGTGACATATTGTACCATCCAGTCTTGTTTTACCTGACATTGGGGTCTGAACTTAGTGTCACATATTGTACCATCCAGTCTTGTTTTACCTGACATTGGGGTCCGAACTTAGTGTCACATATTGTACCATCCAGTCTTGTTTTACCTGACATTGGGGTCTGAACTTAGTGTCACATATTGTACCATCCAGTCTTGTTTTACCTGACATTGGGGTCTGAACTTAGAGTCACATATTGTACCATCCAGTCTTGTTTTACCTGACATTGGGGTCTGAACTTAGTGTCACATATTGTACCATCCAGTCTTGTTTTACCTGACATTGGGGTCTGAACTTAGTGTCACATATTGTACCATCCAGTCTTGTTTACCTGACATTGGGGTCCGAACTTAGTGTTACATATTGTACCATCCAGTCTTGTTTACCTGACATTGGGGTCTGAACTTAGTGTCACATATTGTACCATCCAGTCTTGTTTTACCTGACATTGGGGTCTGAACTTAGTGTCACATATTGTACCATCCAGTCTTGTTTTACCTGATATTGGGGTCTGAACTTAGTGTCACATATTGTACCATCCAGTCTTGTTTTACCTGACATTGGGGTCTGAACTTAGTGTCACATATTGTACCATCCAGTCTTGTTTTACCTGACATTGGGGTCTGAACTTAGTGTCACATATTGTACCATCCAGTCTTGTTTTACCTGACATTGGGGTCCGAACTTAGTGTCACATATTGTACCATCCAGTCTTGTTTTACCTGACATTGGGGTCTGAACTTAGTGTCACATATTGTACCATCCAGTCTTGTTTTACCTGACATTGGGGTCTGAACTTAGTGTCACATATTGTACCATCCAGTCTTGTTTTACCTGACATTGGAGTCCGAACTTAGTGTCACATATTGTACCATCCAGTCTTGTTTTACCTGACATTGGGGTCTGAACTTAGTGTCACATATTGTACCATCCAGTCTTGTTTTACCTGACATTGGGGTCTGAACTTAGTGTCACATATTGTACCATCCAGTCTTGTTTTACCTGACATTGGGGTCTGAACTTAGTGTCACATATTGTACCATCCAGTCTTGTTTTACCTGACATTGGGGTCTGAACTTAGTGTCACATATTGTACCATCCAGTCTTGTTTACCTGACATTGGGGTCTGAACTTAGTGTTACATATTGTACCATCCAGTCTTGTTTTACCTGACATTGGGGTCTGAACTTAGTGTCACATATTGTACCATCCAGTCTTGTTTTACCTGACATTGGGGTCTGAACTTAGTGTCACATATTGTACCATCCAGTCTTGTTTACCTGACATTGGGGTCTGAACTTAGTGTCACATATTGTACCATCCAGTCTTGTTTTACCTGACATTGGGGTCTGAACTTAGTGTCACATATTGTACCATCCAGTCTTGTTTTACCTGACATTGGGGTCCGAACTTAGTGTCACATATTGTACCATCCAGTCTTGTTTACCTGACATTGGGGTCTGAACTTAGTGTCACATATTGTACCATCCAGTCTTGTTTACCTGACATTGGGGTCTGAACTTAGTGTCACATATTGTACCATCCAGTCTTGTTTTACCTGACATTGGGGTCTGAACTCAGTGTCACATATTGTACCATCCAGTCTTGTTTTACCTGACATTGGGGTCTGAACTTAGTGTCACATATTGTACCATCCAGTCTTGTTTTACCTGACATTGGGGTCTGAACTTAGTGTCACATATTGTACCATCCAGTCTTGTTTTACCTGACATTGGGGTCTGAACTTAGTGTCACATATTGTACCATCCAGTCTTGTTTTACCTGACATTGGGGTCTGAACTTAGTGTCACATATTGTACCATCCAGTCTTGTTTTACCTGACATTGGGGTCTGAACTTAGTGTCACATATTGTACCATCCAGTCTTGTTTTACCTGACATTGGGGTCTGAACTTAGTGTCACATATTGTACCATCCAGTCTTGTTTTACCTGACATTGGGGTCTGAACTTAGTGTCACATATTGTACCATCCAGTCTTGTTTTACCTGACATTGGGGTCTGAACTTAGTGTCACATATTGTACCATCCAGTCTTGTTTTACCTGACATTGGGGTCTGAACTTAGTGTCACATATTGTACCATCCAGTCTTGTTTTACCTGACATTGGGGTCTGAACTTAGTGTCACATATTGTACCATCCAGTCTTGTTTACCTGACATTGGGGTCTGAACTTAGTGTCACATATTGTACCATCCAGTCTTGTTTACCTGACATTGGGGTCTGAACTTAGTGTCACATATTGTACCATCCAGTCTTGTTTACCTGACATTGGGGTCTGAACTTAGTGTCACATATTGTATCATCCAGTCCATTTTTACCTGACGTAAAATGCCGTAAAATACCGTGACATACCTTGATTTATCATAGAAACTAGTAGCGTTACGTTTGTATATAGTATTAGTATGACTTTTGGGATTGTTCGGACATTTCCTTAGTTGTAAATTTGAACAATATTCTACAGATTGGGTTATCATCTAGTTTGGGTTAAGTTTTCCCAGTGGTTTTTAATTCCAAGTTATATTCTAACATTTGCTCGGAGGTTTTAAAACTTTTCTTTTTTAACTTTTTTTTCTCTTGTTGTGCGTTTAAGGCGCGAGAAAAACTGCTTTTCATTCTTTTTAAACCTTAATGACAGACTTATCTGACAACTCGCTCATATCTCAAATAAAATTCGTTAAACAACGAAATTAAATATCAATTTAAAAAGGAAATTTAAGAAAAATGAATTGGTTTTCTGATTCTTCAGTGGATACTACTTATATTCGTAATATGTATATTGTCTATAAATATAAAATTTGCTGCCAGTGAGCTTTAAGACGAGAAGTGCGCGCGTTTACTTGGCACGTGGAAGTGCGCGCGTTTACTTGGCACGTGGAAGTGCGCGCGTTTACTTGGCACGTGGAAGTGCGCGCGTTTACTTGGCACGTGGAAGTGCGCGCGAGGAATCTTGTAACTATTTATAATGATTTAGTGTTATTTATATTGCCGAGCTGCTTTGATTTCTCGATCATTTTACTTGCTGCGATCAGTTTAAGTTGGTATGATTTGCTGATCAGTAACTCGACTCTGTTTTGCTTTCTTGTTATGATCCGTCTCCTTCGGGTAAATCAAATCTGTCGTGTCATGTTACAATGTAACCTTCGAGTTAGTAGTATGTAATAGTAGAAACAAATATATTTGTAAAATCGAGACAGTCCGTTTTTATCTCATGTCTTATTCTGGTTTAGGTAACCAGGTAACCCTAGGTGACCAGGTAACCAGGTAACCAGGTAACCAGGTAACCAGGTAACCATGGTTAAACAGGTAACTGTTTTATAGTTATACCACGTTTTACTGAAGATATTCGTAAATTGTAGAATATTTGATGATTTTCAAAGCAATAAATAGCTGCAGTGATAGTATTATTACTACTATAACTACTACACTACTACACTGCTGCAGTGATAGTATAATTCTATGATGAAAAGAGAATTAGGAGGTAGATTTAAGCAGGCTCACTGTGAGTAGTTTAGTGTAGTGTTATAGTGAGTAGAATTAGCTCTCTTTTAGCAGGTAATAGTGGCTGCATTAACACCTCACTCCGTTCGTTAACGCGTAGTTTTAGTCTTTGTTAATTAGTCTCGTTATACAGCAGTTTACTGTACTACTACTCTCCAGTCTCTACATTGGAGCAGACCCCGGATATGAGCCTCTGAGCCTGTCTCTCAGGTAACCTGGTAACCAGGTAACTCTCTCTCAGTGACATCATCAGCCAGCTATTATACCGCACACAAGCTGTAAGCATCATTACTAGCATTGTTACAGTTACTGGACTACCACTCTACAGCTTCCAGTTACAACAACAACACGGAACACTTTACCTACACAGCCACTACTGTTCCACTGCTGCTCTGGGAGTTTCCGTGATATCCAGTAGTGCATTATTGTAGAAATCTGCATTTCCGGTGGTTACTAGTTCTACTCTCCAACACTAGTCTCTACTACAGTCTCTACTACAGTCTCTACTACTACAGTCTGTACAACTACTCTCCAACACCAGTCTCTACTACAGTCTCTACTACAGTCTCTACTTCTACTCTCCAACACTAGTCTCTACTGCTACAGTCTCTACTACTACTCTCCAACACCAGTCTCTATTACAGTCTCTACTACTACTCTCCAACACCAGTCTCTACTACAGTCTCTACTACAGTCTCTACTTCTACTCTCCAACACTAGTCTCTACTGCTACAGTCTCTACTACTACTCTCCAACACCAGTCTCTATTACAGTCTCTACTACTACAGTCTCTACTACTACTCTCCAACACTAGTCTCTATTACAGTCTCTACTACTACAGTCTGTACAACTACTCTCCAACACCAGTCTCTACTACAGTCTCTACTTCTACTCTCCAACACTAGTCTTTACTGCTACAGTCTCTACTACTACTCTCCAACACTAGTCTCTACTACAGTCTCTACTACTACTCTCCAACACTAGTCTCTACTACAGTCTCTACTACAGTCTCTACTTCTACTCTCCAACACTAGTCTCTACTGCTACAGTCTCTACTACTACTCTCCAACACCAGTCTCTATTACAGTCTCTACTACTACAGTCTCTACTACTACTCTCCAACACTAGTCTCTACTACATGTACAGTCTCTACTACAGTCTCTACTTCTACTCTCCAACACTAGTCTCTACTGCTACAGTCTCTACTACTACTCTCCAACACCAGTCTCTATTACAGTCTCTACTACTACAGTCTCTACTACTACTCTCCAACACTAGTCTCTATTACAGTCTCTACTACTACAGTCTGTACAACTACTCTCCAACACCAGTCTCTACTACAGTCTCTACTTCTACTCTCCAACACTAGTCTTTACTGCTACAGTCTCTACTACTACTCTCCAACACTAGTCTCTACTGCTACAGTCTCTACTACTACTCTCCAACACCAGTCTCTATTACAGTCTCTACTACTACTCTCCAACACCAGTCTCTACTACAGTCTCTACTACAGTCTCTACTTCTACTCTCCAACACTAGTCTCTACTGCTACAGTCTCTACTACTACTCTCCAACACCAGTCTCTATTACAGTCTCTACTACTACAGTCTCTACTACTACTCTCCAACACTAGTCTCTATTACAGTCTCTACTACTACAGTCTGTACAACTACTCTCCAACACCAGTCTCTACTACAGTCTCTACTTCTACTCTCCAACACTAGTCTCTACTACAGTCTCTACTACTACTCTCCAACACCAGTCTCTATTACAGTCTCTACTACTACAGTCTGTACAACTACTCTCCAACACCAGTCTCCAACACCAGTCTCTACTACAGTCTCTACTTCTACTCTCCAACACTAGTCTTTACTGCTACAGTCTCTACTACTACTCTCCAACACTAGTCTCTACTACAGTCTCTACTACAGTCTCTACTACTACAGTCTGTACAACTACTCTCCAACACCAGTCTCCAACACCAGTCTCTACTACAGTCTCTACTTCTACTCTCCAACACTAGTCTCTACTGCTACAGTCTCTACTACAGTCTGTACAACTACTCTCCAACACTATGCTCTACTCATATTGCCTCATTTTACTTTTGTTTCCTGTTTCCTACTGTACACCCTCGAGAGGTCCACTATCAGTTATATTACCAGGCAAGTACCTGATAGTTCTACCAGGAACCAACATCTCCCTTACTTGCAAAGTTTACCGGACTGTAAACAGGTCTCTAGCAATCTGGAGGAGTGCTGACAATTTCAACTCATCTAGTGCTGACAATTTCAACTCTTCTAGTGCTGACAATTTCAACTCTTCTAGAACCAAGTTGCGGGTAAACACCAGAGTCAGATTCGACCCTAAACCTTATTTCTCATCAGTGCTAGAGTTAACAGACTTGCAACAGGGAGAGGACAGAGCAGTGTGGTGTAACCAGATGCTTGCGGAGTTGCACGTGGAGAAGGTAATGTCAGAGGTGGAGCTGGGCAGCGTGTTTACAGGAGGCAGGATGGAGGTGGAGTGCCGTGCTGGGGGCAGCCCTCCTCCCGCACTCTCTCTCACAGTACTCACATATAACCCTACATTAGTGAGCTACAATAACACTGGTGAGGTGACCTCTCATCAATATGTGAACATCAGCAGTTCTCTCACTAAAGTGTTCAGAACATCAACTACCTGGTCTCTCAGCAAACAGGACTTACTGAATAGAGTCAACTTGACTTGCCGTGCCTCACAGAATCTCAGTAACCATGACAACCCATCCCGTGTGAAGCACATGAACAGAACACTGAGTATATCAGTTCCCAGGAACCTGACCCTGACCATGTCCCCGGGGGGAGGGTTAGCTTCAGAAGGTGGGGTCGTGTCTGGTGGGGTGGTTTCTGTTACAGTGGGGGGAGAGGTGGAGATAGTGTGTGAAGCTGACAGCTACCCTCCTCCTTCTCTCCTCGTTCTAACTCACAACAATATTCTCCTCGCCTCTAACCAGACCCTCTCTGGAGACACCCTTACTCTACACTACACACTGACAGCTGCAAGAGACAGAGCTGGTACCTACATCTGCTCTGCAGCTCCCAGAGGAGGGGAGGTTCCCTGCTCCACAAACTTCTCCCTCTACCTCCAGATACCTGTTATCTCCCTCTTATCTCTCCCTGATCTACACACCACACTCTCTAGTAGTAACCATAGTAACAGCACTCTCCCTACACTGCACGTGAGGAGGGGTTCTCACCCTTATGTAAAGTGTATAGGGTCCGGAGTTCCCAGCCCCATACAGGTGTCCCTTAAAGTAGACGACACCTACATCTCCTACACTACTGCTAGAGACACTGATAGTGGTTACCATGGTAACACTACCGCTAGAGACACTGACGAAGACTCTCTAGAGAGGGAGACTCTGGTTACAGGGCGGTTTGTGCCGGTAAACAAACCCACGAGGTTGCTTTGTGTGGCGTGGCAGGACTGTGACTATGAGAACTGCACACAAACCACTGGGGCTATCCTCCTCCCTTCTACAGAGCCTCTCACCATGTCCAGCACTAAAGCTGCTCTCCTCTTTTTCTCCGCGTTAGGAGGCTCCTTCCTCTCGCTCGTAACTTTGTACGCGCTGTTTCTTATCTGCGTGGACTCCTGCTCTGATAAACCCTCTGACAAGAAGAAGAAATCACACTGCTCTCCTACTACTAGTATCAGATCAATTTTTAAATACCTGACCACTAAAACACGTGTCCAGAAGAGGAGGAGAGGGGGGACTAAACGACTCTCCATAAAAGACGTTAAATTCTCCCCGGTCTATCAAGAAGCACCCCCGTTTGATGGAGACACAAACCAACCAATCAGAGCACAGCACGAACCACGTGACACAAACCAACCAATCAGAGCCCAGCACGAGCCACGTGACACAAACCAACCAATCACAGCACAGCACGAACCACGTGACACAAACCAACCAATCAGAGCGCAGTATGAGCTGTCTCCACTGTCTCTCGACGTCTCACCAGAGTCTAAACTGTCGCGCCACCTCTCCTGGGACGGAACCTTCGAGAAGGAGTTGCTGGACGAGCTGGATGAGATAGTGGTGCAGTGTAACAAGGAGTTTGATACTGAGTCACTGTGTTCAGGGTGCAATGATTTGAGGGGCAACTGTGTCGGGAAGGGCAGCTTGTCACTGTGTTCAGGGTGCAATGATTTGAGGGGCAACTGTGTCGGGAGGGGCAGCTTGTCACTGTGTTCAGGGTGCAATGATTTGAGGGGCAACTGTGTCGGGAGGGGCAGCTTGTCACTGTGTTCAGGGTGCAATGATTTGAGGGGCAACTGTGTCGGGAGGGGCAGCTTGTCACTGTGTTCAGGGTGCAATGATTTGAGGGGCAACTGTGTCGGGAGGGGCAGCTTGTCACTGTGTTCAGGGTGCAATGATTTGAGGGGCAACTGTGTCGGGAGGGGCAGCTTGTCACTGTGTTCAGGGTGCAATGATTTGAGGGGCAACTGTGTCGGGAAGGGCAGCTTGTCAGTCTTATCAGATGAAGACCAACCAATCAGAACACCGCATTCTTACCGTGCGACGGACGCTGACCAATCAGCTAGCGGCGAAGTGAACTGTGAAGAAAATGTGGGCCTGTTCTTGTCGGCGTTTGAACTGAGTGAGATTCAGAGGAGCTTCCTCTCTCCCGCAGAGAATGATTACGAGAGTTTAGAGGGGCTCACTTCTCCTAGTTACCACTAGTTACCACTAGTTACCACTAGTTACCACTAGTTACCACTAGTTACCACTTGCACTAGTTACCACTAGTTACCACTAGTTACCACTAGTTACCACTAGTTACCACTAGTTACCACTAGTTACCACTAGTTACCACTAGTTACTAGATGATCACTATTAAACGAGCCAACCAATCAGAATACAGTATTAAGACACGAACTTACCAATCAGAGCATGGGATGTGTAAATACTTCGCCGTTCTATTTCAGAGTTTTTGGACGTTTCACAGATTTTAGGCCTTATGATTTGGTGATATCTCCAGCTTGGTATTTCTTTAATTGCGGAGTCACCTCGGATTGAGCGAAACTCAGAGAAATGTGGAGTAAGATACAGTGCAACTATAGTAACCTGAAGTAAGTAACTATAAGGACTGTTGTGTGGAGCAAGATGAGCCTCCTGGACTCATAACGATACAATCTGGTGTGAGCTTTAGTATCTGGAGACAGTAACGATACAATCTGGTGTGAGCTTTAGTATCTGGAGACAGTAAACGGTTCTGTGTTAAGTTTAACGTAAGGCCGATAACTTTTCGATAGGTTAGAAGTCATTTAACTTTCTACAATTCTACAATTCAATATGTTTACGTATGTGTCATGTAAAGTTATATTTTGATGTTGGTGTAACATACAATAAAAAGGTGTTGGTTTTGTTTGAATGTTCCGTTATTAAACCACGACTGTAAGACTGCAAATCACCACTAAAAATATAAAATCCATAAAAATTCAGTAAAAATCTTGGGGTGGAACGGGTCTCAATAACATAATTTCCTTACCGAATCGTTCTTACTTACTTTGTTACTTTGTAGGGTTTCATAGAATCCTCTATCGGGCCATCGAAAAAGTCGACCCCCCGGACAGTGTAGAAACTGTTTTATCACCACTCCAATCAAGCAAGGAGTTTCCATTCCGACGGCTGTATCCTGGAGCTGGAGGCTCGTCCGGAAATGACTTCACAAAGTTCGTTAAAGCCGCTTTGAATTGCATAGGATCCTCGATGGTGTGCATATGTGTTGGGATTACATTCCATAATCGAGGTCCAGTGACTGCAAATGAGTTGTCATGTAGTGCTTGATTACGTTGACTGCTGGACTTAGCTATACTGGGCACAACTGCTTTTTGACCATGTCTGAGAGTCACCGAGAACTGGATACCAATATCATTAGGGCACTTGCAATGCAGAATTTTCCACATGTTGATGATTAAATACCGTTCTCTTCTTCTTTGCAATGACATCAGATCTAGGGCCTTTAATCTCTGCCAGTAGTTGAGGTGCTGGGTGCCATCTATTTTCGATGTAAACGTACGCTGAATCCCTTCTAGCTGTTGGATGTCCTTGTTCTTAGAGCAATTCCACAGAGGACAGCAATACTCCAGATGGCTTCTAACGAGAGACTTGTACAGAGTCATCATGGTGGCTTTGTCTCTCGTTTTGAACGCACTTAGCACCCAAGAAGCAACTTTTCCTGCACGTTCAGCTATCCTGTTGACGTGTGGGGTCCAGGACAAATCAGCGGAAACTGTCACTCCTAGATCTTTCACCGTTTGAGTGGGGTACAGCATGTTTCCGTTAGACACTTCATATGTTTGAGCTTGGATGGCGAATGGATGATCAAACAAGGAATTCTTTGGACAATGCTTGTGAACAAGAAGCTCGAACTTATCCTCATGAAGGGCCATGTTGTTGCACTTAGCCCAATTAACAACAGAGTTGAGATCATCCTGCAGGACATCTTTGTCGGCCAAACTGTAGATATGCTTAAGAATCCTAGTGTCATCAGCAAAGAATCTGATGACAGACCCTTTAACACATAGCTTCATATCATTTATGAACAGAATGAATAACAGTGGCCCAAGAACGGTGCCTTGTGGAACTCCACTGAGGATTGCGGCAGCAAACGATGATACACCATTTAACACAACACATTGCTTCCTTTCAGTCAGGAAGGATCGGATCCAGTTTACCACCTTCTCATGAAACCCCAATCTCTTCATTTTCAGAAGCAGTAACCGATGATCGACCTTATCAAAGGCTTTGGCAAAATCCAGATATATAGCGTCAGTGTCTGCATTTCTAGTAAGACCTTGAACTATATCGTCTACGTGACTTAACAGCTGGGTAAGGCAGCTTCTTCCTGAGCGGAACCCGTGCTGGTTGTTGCAGAGTAACTGATTTTTCTCAATAAAATCAACCATAACACCACGGAGGATACGTTCATACACTTTGATGATGTGCGAAGTGAGAGCAACTGGTCTGTAGTTGACTGCCTTGGCCCTGTCACCCTTTTTAAATAGTGGTGTAATGTAGGTGTCTTTGTAGAACGATGGCACTGTACCGTTTTCAAATGATTCCTCCCAAATAATACGTATAGGAGAACACAACTCCTTAGCACAGTTTTTCAAGAGAGTTGTAGGTATTCCGTCCGGTCCACAAGCAGAATCTGTAGAGATACTTTTTATAGCTGAAATGATATCTTCGTCACTAATTCTAAAGTCCTCTAGTTCTTGTGGGTGCTGGATAGAGGGAGGGGAGAAAACCGGATCCTTAACATCAGGAGAGGTCGGATCGCTAAACACAGAGCTGAACTGTTCCTGCAGCAGATCGGCCATTTTCTTGGGGTCTGTGGTTATCTCCTGGTTGCTATCAAAGAGCATGTTAATACTGGATTTGATCTTCGACAGAGACTTAGCATAACTGAAAAAGAACTTGGGATTTGTTTTGATCTTTTCTACTGCCCTGGATTCCTTTTCATCAAGTCTCTTGGTATGGGCACATCGAATATCATACTGTAGGAGTGCAACCTTGTTCCTAACATTTCTGATGTGATCGTCAGGTGCACCATTGTTGACTAAGGCATTCAGCCTTGCCTGGAGTCGGTTCCTTTTACGCCGCAAAGCATTGGTATGTTTTGGGCGCCCAGAAGGTTTAGCCTTGCGGGGAACATGAGACGAGCATATCTGAAAGAGGGTCTCAGTAAACAAGGCTGGGAAGTCTTCAAAAGAGCATGAAGAACGAAGTTGAGACCAGTTAGTGTCTTCTATCTCGTCTCTGAGCGAGCTGAAGTCTGCTTGGAGAAAATCAAGGCATCTGTACGAGTTTTCATCAAACTTCGGCACTGCTGATTTCTCCTGTTCAAGTGGATTATATGCTAGCATAACATCTACCACGTGATGGTCTGACATTGTTGTGGTTTTGCATTCAACATTTGTAACAACTCGGTTGTTGTTAGTAATAAACAGGTCCAAAACATTGTTTCCTCTCGTTGGACACATTACGTACTGACTCAGCAGATGATCAGACATGAAAGTTAAGAAATGCTGTGCTGACTGCTGAATTTCTTGCGTGCCTCCAGATTGAACACAATTTGTCTGCCAGTCAATTGAGGGTAAGTTAAAGTCTCCAGTCATCATGATATCGTAGCTGTCGTCATTAATACTACTGATACATACGGAGAAAAAACTGAGGAGTGCTTTAAAGCTTGACAAGGATGCATTAGGCGGACGATAAGCCACAGCAACACATGTCTTTATAGTGCTGAAACTACAGAAAAGTCCCTCACACGTGCCGTCATCAAACGTGTTACACTCACTGACCGGTAAGTTGACATGAGAGTAGAGTAGAACACCCCCTCCCACCCTTGCATCACGGTCGCTGCGAGATACCGAATAGCCTGGTATTTGCAGTTGTGCGTCTGACATATAGGACTTGAGCCACGTTTCCGTAAGTGCTATAAACGGTAACGAGTGGTTTCTGGATTTCTCATCCTGAATAAGAGCTGAGATTTCTGGCACTTTCCATCTACTCGTACTCGATGCACTAGGATTCATGGACTGGACATTTAAGACGAGGCATGAGGAATAAGGGGCACGTGTGTCCTCTGAGGCGGTAGGAACTGCGGGTACTGGTAGTGGTATAGTGGGAGCGCTGTTCCTGGCTGAAGAGGTGGAGGTGGTCTGGGGTAGTGGTAGGGCATTTGAGTTTGAGGGAGGCTGGACCGGTGGTCGACTATTTCTGATAGGAGTCCGATCCTGGTTTGCATCGTTTCCAACAGTCTCCGTAACTCTAAAAAATCCTGATTCGCCGCCGTTACACCTTTTGATGGCATGGATTTCTTATTCTCTGCTTTTCCTTTCTTGTGTCCAACAGCAGAGTTGCTTGTCTGACGGCGGGTACCCTTCAAATGAATAAAAGTGCAGTCAGACTTCGTGCAAAGTTTATTCTTAACTGAAAACTTGCACAACACAGGGTGAAGAAACTTGCAGTCTGGACCTTTACTGCAACCAAACTTGTGCTGATTTCCGTATTGACAGAATCTGTTACAATACTTCGGGTGTTCAAACTCACAAATCTGACCATTATGTTTCTTCTTCCCCTTGAGACCATGAGGACACTTTCCACGCTTGTACTTCTCACAAATTCTCTCCTGCGCAGCAGCAGATGATTTCTCGTGAAGCTCTGAATCGTCAATTGCTACACTAGATTGAGAAGTGGAGTGTTCTGTGATTTCCTCGGATGAGGACATTTGTGACGCAATCAAATCCTGCTTGGGTTGCTGAGATTCGGAATCTGATTTGTTCACAGTATTATCATCTGATTTGTTCACAGTACTATCATGCCGGCTCTTCGATTTTCGTGGTTTAATAGGAATGCTTGATTCCATGCATGATTTACACAACCAAACATAACTAGAAAGAAGAGTAGCACTAGTCAAAACATCGTGGAAACTCGTAACAGCAGAACAGTTGTGAGATCCCCGAAAACACATATGACAGTGAAAAACGGGTTTCTGATCGGCTTCAAACTCAACAGTGTACTTTTCGTTACATTCCAAGCATTCTGATGGCAGGAACGCACGGAGCTCGAACTGAATTCTATTGGCAAGACTGTCCTTTGTATACAGTTTGTTCCCGTCTGAGTCGGCTAAATCAATGTTCAAAAACTCTGCACACGGTTCCAACATATCAAGATTAAAAGCAGATATTGACTTGACATTTGCTGAACGCTTTGCAGAGTGGTCAAAAACTGAAATGACACGTTTCACAATTTCATTACTTCCTGCACGGAGAAGCAGGTTCCCAATAGCCAGTTCATTAGAGTTATCGCCTGACATTGTACACTTCTTGTACAGTTACACACGTTGTACACAAGGTTATCACAGAGTAATACCGTTTTATCAATAGAGATAAGAGAGCTGCGTAATGTACAACCAAAGCAATTTAACTTTGTAAGAGGCGACAAGATATGAGATCTTAATTGGAAAACAATAAAGTATTCCATTGAAGTGATGGGATAATGAGATTGTCAGGATTGTTGTGAACACAGAGTGTGTTACCAAGTAACCTGGTGGGTTACTATGGTTACTACTAGGCTACCTACTAGGGGAGGGGAACAGATGAACCATTACCCCGCCAATTAGATCCCCATTAAACCCCAGCTCCAGTCCGCCGCAGCTACTGACTGAGGGAATTGTTCCTGTTGCAGGAACCGGTCACCTGATCTACAAGAACCAACCAATCAGGACACTGTATTCACATCACGTGACATAAACCAATCAATCAGAGCGCAGTATTCACGCAGTCGGATGACCTTCCGGCTTTCCAGTCTCGAGAATCGCAAGGAACCATTCCGGCTCCTCAGTCAACCAGTGTGCTGGTACGGCAATAAAAACAACTTGTTAATAATATGTGTAACCCAATTCAGGGGGCAAATAATGGCCACTAATCGTTATGTGTTATGTTTATAAAGGAGCAGTGCTCCACTAATCGGCCCCAATAATAGGATTACTGGGGTAAGAATACTTTAGTGGAAAGAAAGATGAGTGTTTCCGATTTAGAGCGAGGTGTCACCCTCAACTGGAGCGGGGTCTCACCATGTGCAGCGCATTCCTCTCAGCCACATATTGTTATCATGCGACCCCCTGACTCCAGCTCCATTCCCCGAATTATCACCCTGCTCCAACAGTATTGTGTACTGTTAAACACTTGAGCTCGATTAACCAGCGTGCGTCTAGTTCAAATATAATGATTTAATGAACCTACTAAAGCACTGCTCCTTTATAAACATAACACATGATTACGAGAGTTTGGGCTCGCCTCAACTAGACACTCTAACTGCGGATCCGTTTTTGTGAGAAAATTATTTCATCTGCCCCGCGGATTAAGGTATCACACATTTGGTTTACTGAGACTCAGCGGAGTCACGACCTGCTCCTTTATAAACTTAATAGACGTTTTTGTAACATTTCAGATCGCTCCGTGATTCTATTTCCTCGATTATCGGGAAATGAGATTTGCTTTAGTCTGTTGTCCGGGTTTGGTTCAGAAGTATTGTAAAGTTTCCTCGTCATCCTGCCTGACGGACTGACGGTATCTTTTGTCAACAGCTCTGGTTGATAAGTATCTGGTCTCCTCTGGTTCCTTAATACTCTCCGCCGAGTATCTTTACCAGGAAAAAATAGTAGATCAATAATCAGTATTACCCGCAATCAGACAACGAATGAGTTTCAAAAAGTCCCAATTGAATCTTTACAAAATGGGCAGTACATATTTTTGGGGTGTGAAGCACTGCTCCTTTATAAACATAACACATGAAGCAACGATTAGTGAATTCAAAATCAGATCTATTAAAAAGTTTGTGCTGGTCTACGGGGTGAGCTGCTAAACTATAAGTATCATGTTTAAGCAAATCATAACTAAATTAGCCGGGTATCATTTCTGTCCGTCAACTTTAATATTATGACGCATTGAAACTATCGGACTACGATGTATGGGGACTTGCCACCCTATGGCAACATTAAAATATATTGACTCAGTTACATCGTTTCCTGTTAACTCCGTTACAAATTGAACTGGGATCTGGTATTATCGGATCCACCCTTGTCGTTTTTATTCGTTTGTCACTGATTTTGTTGTTTCTGCTTCATAATTTTCAACTCGACGAATGACCTTGAATATAACCTTTTGGATAGTTTTAGTATGTGCATAACTTGGTTACATATAATCATATTTATTTGATCACTGCTAGTGATGCGCTTAGAGAAGGCTACAACAAGTCTAGTTACTAAACTTCTCGATAATAACATAATTGGTTGATGAAGATGGCATGCGATCTTTACTAGATGGCCGTCTTATCTTGACGAATAATTCGCGGGAAATTTGAATCAATCCTAGATCAAAATCGGTTGTGTATTCATCAAGATTTCTGGAAATACAAATGTCACACATTTCGGCCACAACGATTCTGCAATCTGCACTTCCGTTTTTGTCGATGCTTTTGTTTTTATCTCGGATCTATTAAAAGGTTGGCCACTTCGGTTGAACTGGTAGCCACTATTACCATGGCCACAACTATTACGATGGCCACAACTATTACGATGGCCACAACTATTACCATGGCCACAACTATAATTACTAGATAGTGCCTAGTAGATGTACTACTGTAGATGGCACCTACTAGCAATGCTATCTACAGCTGGTTTGCAGAACCCGTGTAAATTGTTTTGAGTGGTTTGAGAAGCACAAACTGTCGCTTGCTTATCAGTAGAAAGTATGAGTCGAATAAAAATGAGATAGTTGGGACGATCAAGTGAATTTGGAAAATTAAAAAATAAAGAAAAGATAGTAAAATCAAATCATAACTTCCGATTAAGTCTTGTTCATTTCCTGTCCAATTGTTCTTTACTAATGAGGTTATGCGAGAAAATGGAAATTATTTTATTGACCTCATCGGTAACTACGTCTTAAATGAAAAATTTGTGAAAGAAACACCGAATACAAATACAAAATTAAGCCCTTTTTAGAAAAATGGGATGATCAAGATATGAATGATGAACAAAAAAGATTAAATTATGCGCGTAAAGTTATT
The DNA here is from genome assembly GCF_026151205.1 of Bolinopsis microptera. Taxonomy (NCBI): domain Eukaryota; kingdom Metazoa; phylum Ctenophora; class Tentaculata; order Lobata; family Bolinopsidae; genus Bolinopsis; species Bolinopsis microptera. The sequence goes on along the minus strand of NW_026971773.1, from coordinate 103,025 downwards.
TTGTAGTATTTTAATAAGTTTTCGCTCTCTAAATCTGCAGATCAAACAGTAGCTTTCAATCAATAGTTACCATGGTTACAGTGCCTTGACAAAGCCTAGAAGTACAAATATCAAAATCTTCGGGTCCAATTTGCAATTTGCATATAATTTAGAAGATAAATACAATTAATATAAAATAAATGTAATTAATGGCCAACAAGGAAGCTTTGTTCAGATTACACTGTTACCATGGTTACAGTATTTATTTTACTATTATGCTATTTATTATATTATTATTGTACAGCACGTGGTATTTATTGATTATAGAGTATAGAGTGAAACTTGAAAGCAGTGATATTATTGGAAATATCAGAACAGTTTTTATGAAAATACCAAGATAACTAATAATGTTACTCTAGATCCCGTTATATTGGAGTTCTGTAGCACACATATAAAGTAGCCTGGAGGAGTTTATAATTGTAATATCTCTTCTACTCTGCAGTACGCACTAAATCATCTTCCCAACTTATTGCTCAAAACATGCTCAACCTGCTAAACTAATTAACTCTTATCCAATCAGCTGACACTTTTAAATTGGCCAGGAGATTATGTTCCCAATCTCAACTATTAGATAATACTCCTTTATAAACATTTCCAATGAAAGGGGATGTAGGAAACCAAGCTGATCAACTGATTGAGGGTTTAAATTTGAATACCCTTATCTCTAATCAGCGCATGTTCCAACTCCAATTAAGGTGACACTTTTAATTGAGTTACCATAGCAACAACACATATCATTAATCTAATTTAAATAATCAGCGTGTAGGGGGATTAATCGCCTAATTCACCACGTGACTAAAACTAAGTTCCGCACTGCAGGACACGTGTCAGGTCACGTGTCCTGTCAGCTTCTTAGCTCCGGATATAAATAAGCACTCAGTTCAAAGTGGGTACGCTGTTTTTTAGTTTGTTCACTGTGCTCTGTCATTTATCATTACCCTTACTTTATTCACAACACCATAGTTTTTTAGATGCTCTATCGTTTCAGTATCATTCCCTCATAATTCTCACTGGCTTACCAAGAATATACCTTCAAATATATTTGAATGGACATTAATTAGATGCTGGAGGCCCTAGCGTTCATTTTAATGTCCGTTCAAATCAAGTCCGACTAGGTAGTTTAAGTTAAATTAAATACATTAAATGAATCCATTCGAGCGTTGATTTTAATGTCCGTTCACGCAAGTGAGTAACGGGTCCTTACGTAAACTGCTTTATTAATATTAGTCCTGAAATAGCACAAGCTGATAAACCCACCCAAGCATATCCAGAAATAGCCTTTATAGAACTGCCCCAAATTGGCCAGGGACCCTAGTTTCCGCTCCAGGGGCCTGGAATGAGAGGGACCCTGGTTTCCGCTCTGGAATGAGACTGTAAAATATGCACCACATGCTGTAATGGCGAGCGGTGGAATGCGGCGGAATGCGGGGTGACTGTTTGTCTGATGACGCGTTGTTTACAATTACATGGGTAGCTGTCCCCTCCGCCTCCTCTACAAATAGGGGGCTCATTACGTCACTCATTTTAAAGCAGATACAAAGCTTTCTCTCTGCTGTCTGTAACGTGATGAATGTGGTTCACTGCATGACAATATGCCGAAAAGTTCTCTACCTCACAATAATATACCGAACTGGGAATCATTAGTAGGGGTAGTAAGGGTAACAATTATATTTTACAAAGGAGCAGGGTAGTTAGGGTAACAATTATATTTTAGTTTACAGGTTACGCTAGGATTATAATCTTGAATATAAATCTGTTGAGTGAAAGTAGAAACATCGTGATACAAACGTGTTTTAGCAAGTCATATCCGAGGTAGAGGCGGCAGAAGTAAAAAGGGATTTTGTAGTGCGTGTTTTAGCATGTCTGCTGTTCAATGTTTCTGGTTTTTGTTCAGAGTGGTTCCTATAACCACTATATAAGGATTTTCCCTTTCTGTGAGTAGCCTCAGTGTCCCTCAGTGTCCCGCTCAGTGTCCCGCTCAGTGTCCCTTAGTGTCCCCTCTACCAGATACTCACTTAATTGACAAATGGAGTCAGATAATTGTCATTGATTCTTCTGAACAATGTGACACTGTTTCTTATTATAAGTAAAACATCAGCAGAGGAGTGTTGCCATGACAACAAGGAATGTGACTAGTTTTATGGTTCTGTATCAGGTCCTGACTGGTGCAATGTCACGTGACAGTACTACAGTTGCCTGGCGACAGCTCCAGCTCCTTTATAAAAACAATAACATGTGAGACATGTGACTGGACTCAACGTGACCCCTCTCAGGCCCGCTGATGAGTTCACCCTGATTTGACGCACTGCACTGGGTTTATCTTGCCGAGTTATTGTAGCGGCTTGCTTTCATCTCCCCCCAGTCTCAACTAGTAGGGCAATGATCAGAGCCGCTCATTAGCCAGCTCTCAGCGCTGCTGTTACCCTCTCCCTCATCTAGACGGATAATCTAATCCCCCGTCACGTGGTGTGAATACTGTGCTCTGATTGGTTAGTTTGTGTCACGTGGTGTGACGTGCTGTGTTCTGATTGGCTGCTGTTACCCTCCTGGCTGATCTAGACGGATAATCTAATCCCATGTCTCCCCCCTGCTCCTGTATAAACAATCGGAACAGTAATTGTCCCTACTCACCTACTTTTTGAAACAATCTCTATAAATATACTCCTTTATAAATACATTTGACCACTGGATCAGTAGGACTGTTCATAGTGGCGAGTATTTGAATACCTGTCACTTCACCGTCTCAAGTAGTTTTGTTGGAGCGCCTCTTGTTGTTACCAGGGTTTCTACACCTCACAGTGCCTCCCCTAGTGTAACCTGAGCCACTGTTATTGTCACGTGACATTGTGTCAACAAACAGTTAGTAATAATAACAGGTAAACAGTTACTTTATCTGTTTGTTATGCGTCATTAGCCCTGTTTTTACTAAGATGACGCAATACTGTAACCATGATAACTAATGACGCAATACTCGCCCTTCTCTTCCGGTCCGCTCAACTGCTTGTCTTGAATCCGTGAAATCACTTCTTTCCTCGACTCAGACCATCACTTGTTCTTTTGATCTGCGATATCAGCCCAACCTGCTCTTTTGATCTGTAAAAGAGAAGAACGACCTGTTCCTGACGCTTTATCCCGTTCTAACTTCTAACTTGATACCTTCACCCAAACTCTAACTAGTCAACATTGATACGAGTTGTTGTTCCTATGGAAACTTCTTCCTTTGGTAACGAACAGTCCCGTTTCTTATTTGTCCAATCCAACATGTACTGTCTCATCTTCAGCTGACTTGTCGCACTTTTGTAAACGTGAATGTTTTTTAATGATCCTATGCTTGAAGGCGCTCCAATTGTTAAGCAAACTGTTGAAAAGTATACAGTTAGAAGATGTGTGCTAAGTACGTTACTCCTTTATAAATATAACTCTCCCAATCCCTCACTGTCCCACTCAGCAGTGCTTGTAAACAATTACCAGATCCTCGCAAATCTAGTCTGCGTTATAACGGCACCAATTTAAACGCTGTTTTTATAACATGCAGTGACAATCTGACTCAGGATTTTCAAATTAAGCGTCTATTCAGTTTAGAAGGTAATATTTATAAAGGAGTTTAGAAGCTGCTGCACTTCAATTGGCCGGGTTACAGTTGCTCGCGTGACACGCCAATTGTCTGCCTACTTAAGTCCGCGTCGAGCAAAGCAGGAGTAGTTGTAGTCGAGCAATAGGTAGAACACAGTGAGCACTCAAGCGCAGTATTCTACTGAACCACCAGTTTAGTAGTTGTAGTTGTTATGGTTACAGTTCCCATAGTAACCTGGCCTGGTCTAACCTACCTTCACTACATCACGTCTACAAGTGACCCCCATAGGTATTTACCTGGGCTACCTAGTAAAGTAGTTGCTCCTTTATAATAAAAGTAGTTGCTTTATAATAGATCCTTCTATTAAAACCCTTCAACAATAAGTACTTACCTATCATTGGGATAATTTGACCGAGTATTCTATTCATTGTCTAAGCTGTTATCTGTTTTAATACTCAACTGATAGGACCCTTAGTTTACAAGATAGTATTAATAGTACTGATCTAGCTTAGCTACTAACTACCTACCTACCTATTTATTGGTCTGTAGTGCTGGTTACCATGGTTACCATGGTTACCATGGTTACCCACCAAGTGGTTTTTAACAGGTCTAACGGTTAGACCAGTATACCTAGCTAAAAGCACTACAGTTGCTATGGTTACAGTTTCTATAGTTACCGCATACTATAACCAGTCTTACTGATTCTAGTTTTACTAACGCGTTATCTGGTGCTGTTAAAGTTCCAGTATATATAGTTATAGTATTCCTTATTGTCCTCACTTTCAGCTAGCTACTTTGTAAAGCTTACTCATCTGGAAAGCTTTGTTTTATTTCCATATTTTCGCTCAGCATTTGACTATTATAAGTTTAAAGCAAATTCAACATTTTGAAGACTTATTCGCTGAATCTTTTACAAATGATAATCCGAGTTAAAATTTCAACTCACAAATATAAAATATACATATTTTTTTATATATATATATGTATTAATTATACAATCTGATTTAAGTTCATTTAACTTCTAAATAACCTAACTTCTAATTTTATAGCGCGATGGTTCAGTTCGACAAACAAAGACAACTCCTGTATAGACTGATAGTGAACCAGTTGTATAGTGATGGATTAGCTCACTTCGCAGCCCCTATTGGACTAGCTGCTGGTCTCTCTTCCTCTCTTCTCATCCCCTCCAGTCAGTATTTTATCATCACATTAATTATTTTAAATTATTTAAATGTAAGTTTTAAATAATGAAAACGTTTTCAATTTTTCAGTTTGTTTTGCGATTTGTGACGTTTTCGACTTGGTACGCTCATATGTTTATAATATGTAATTGTATAAATTACAAATTTTATAGATTGTAAACAATGATCAATAGCTGATGTAAGTTGTAAGTTGTAAGTAAGTTATTTGTGAGTTGTAAGTTATTTGTAAGTTATTTGTAAGTTATTTGTTGTTATAATTTGGTTTGCTTCAGATCAGCTGTACCAGCTGGTGAGCATGTGCTCCTTGTGGGGGACCGAGACTGTCCGACAAACCGACTCCTGTCACCCTTCAATCAACCCTTCAATCAACTTATCTCAGATGCTAAACTCTCTTTCCAGTTTACAGGTACTTACTTCATGCTTTCTTCAAGCGTAGCATCACAAATTCCGTCAAATAATGCGTGCTCCTTCATAATAATTAATAAATTTAATAATTTTCCAGGGCTGTCCGGAATCTTGTCTGTGACAGTGAAAATTTAGGTACTTAGCCTGATTTATGAAGGAGCACAATTTATGATGATTTAAGGGTTGGGATTGTAACGGCGGCGCACAATTTGAAATTAAGCCCTAAACAGAGATTAGTGCCAAGTTTCTGGGCTCCAAAACCCATTAGACGCATTGATTTATGAAGGAGCATATTAGACGCATTGCAATTACAGCTGGCCTATTGTTCCAGCAGTTAGGGGATTTATTCACTAACTCTCTTTCTAATTCCGACCTGAATTCCTGGACTGATTTTGTAATAATTCTTTGTATTGAGTCGCACTAAACAGAGAAATGTTATTCAGAATCAGATGGGAGAGGGAGCCCCGCTGATTATGATGCAGCAGCAGCAGCAGCAGCAGCAGCAGAACAACCCTAACAACGCCAATCAGATCCCCTCCGCAAACAGCCAGATCCCCTCCGCAAACAGCCAGATCCCCTCCGCAAACAGCCAGATCCCCTCCGCAAACAGCCAGATCCCCTCCGCAAACAGCCAGATCCCCTCCGCAAACAGCCAGATCCCCTCCGCAAACAGCCAGATCCCCTCCGCAAACAGCCAGATCCCCTCCGCAAACAGCCAGATCCCCTCCGCAAACAGCCAGATCCCCTCCGCAAACAGCCAGATCCCCTCCGCAAACAGCCAGATCCCCTCCGCAAACAGCCAGATCCCCTCCGCAAAGCAAACCCCTCTCAAGACAGCAGAGGAGGATCAGAGTGAGTCCCAATTAGTTATTAAACAGTGGTTATAACTAATGTTTCTATTGCTAGAGGTAGCCCGTGTCCGTAGTACTGCTAGTAGCTAACACATGCGTTTTTCAGATGACAGGAAGTCACCACGAGTGATGTTTGGGAACTACACTTCCTTCCCCCACCCTGTACCGAATGTTAACGCTTCCAGTCTCAGTGAGTTCCTCTCTCTTCACCACCCACATTATTGCTTTATATCTACTCTCACTACTGATCAGCTAATCCGAGTGAGGGCCGTTTTAGCTGCCCCAGCTTCTCTCTGTCCCTTCTCTCTGTCCCTGTCTGCCCCTTCTCTCTGTCCCTTCTCTCTGCCCCTTCTCTCTGTCCCTGTCTGTCCCTGTCTGTTTTTATAACACCCTTACTTTTCAGTATCTTCCCCGCCTGGAGTGTTCCGTCCCACGTCCTTCAAGCCTGTAGTGAGCGGCCGAACCCCCCTTACCACCACCATCAACTCTTTATTCAAGGAGTTTAAATCAGACTTATCAGACAGACCCCTCAGCTTCAAGAACGAAGTGCTCGAAACCAACTCTTATCTGAAGGAGATTAACGCGCTAGTCGAAAACTTGGAGAAAAACTCTCGAGGTAAATTACTTTTACAACCATGCCTCTGTAGCACCAACTCAGTAAAAGTGTCACGACAGGCCCTATGTGCGTGTCCAGGAAATGTTTGTTTTGTTAATGGTGACTGATTATTATTCAGGTTTTGTTGCCTTCTAATCACTTGTTGATCTCCTAATCGGATCTCACATATTTCCGGGCCTATAATTGAAATCGCTCAGTCTCTCTCAGTAATTGTAAGTTGTTCAGTGAGAGATGATGTAACTGCAACTTAAAACCTTAATCCTCAAACACAGTCCAAATATCGTTTTACCACCAAAGCTGTAATTGAAAAGGTCCCTTTAAAATGTAGAAACTAATAGCTCTAACTAATTAGCTAATTAACTAATTAGCTAATTAACTAATAGCTCTAACTAATTAGCTAATTAACTAATAGCTCTAACTAATTAGCTAATTAACTAATAGCTCTAACTAATTAGCTAATCAACTAATAGCTGTAACCTTCCCCAGATATCCTGAAACCAGCTGTGAGCAGTATGATGAAACCTATTCCAGAGCTGATGACAGTTGATAGCTCCCCCCTCAGAACTCCTCCTCTGACGCCTACAGAACCCTCTAACCTCACTTCTAACTTCACCTCTAATCTTGCCTCAACCCTCACTACCACCATCAACAGCATGACATCTAGTATCTCCACTCCTCCTAAAGACACTGGGGATATCACCAGTCCTCTCATGTCACGTATCAATACAGGTTAGTTGCTAGGAAATATTTAGTTGCTAGGAAACAGTTAGTTGCTAGGGAATAGGGTGATAGTTGCTAGGAAACAGTTAGTTGCTAGGAAACAGTTAGTTGCTAGGGAATAGGGTGACAGTGTGTATTGTGTTATAGTCTGATACTCATGGCTTAGTGGAGGTTTTAACCGTGAAGTAGTAATATAACTATAACTATATTTTATCTTCTGATCGGTTAGTTTTTGTCACGTTGATAAAGTGTTCTAATTACCTCCTTGCAGAGCTGACTGGAGACTCCCCAATGGGGCCCACAGATCTGCTGATGCTAGGCAACCTGGTGGCTCAGGCTGCTAACAACAACTCTATAGCTCCCGTACAATTTCCCGAGAGTCCTGTCAAAACTCCTGCAGAAATCACTCAAAGGTAAGATAACCTTACTAACATACTCTAATAATGTACTTTCAACACTACTATATAACAAATAATTTGAGCATGAATACGAAGTTGTTACTTTGAAACGTCGTTTATCCTAACAGTGCAGTATCATTTGTCGCAAAAATCAGAATAATCAGAAATTATTTGGAACTCCCAAAAACTGTCTATACTCTAAAGAGTGTATAATAAACTCAGTACCAGATTAATAGTGAAACAGTCTCTCAAACAACTAACCTCTAACTAACACTAACCACTAACCAACTAACCTCCCCAGATATTTAGTCCAGCAGCTGACTCAGAGTAGCAATGGTTTGAACCTCTCTTCTCAAACCGTCTCCAAAGGTCTCAAGTATCTGCACGATCACATGAGTCTTAATCCTGTCAACCAGACTCAACAAGGTCAGTCCTTTTAGATAATATTCCTCCGCAAGCAACCCTAACCCTTTTAGATAATATTCCTCCGCAAGCAACCCTAACCCGTAACCTTTTAGATAATATTCCTCCGCAAGCAACCCTAACCCGTAACCTTTTAGATAATATTCCTCCGCAAGCAACCCTAACCCTTTTAGATAATATTCCTCCGCAAGCAACCCTAACCCGTAACCTTTAATATTCCTTCAACCATCAAGCTATTTTAACAATCAATATCGTACCCCCAATATTGGCAGTGCTATTTGCGTCCCTTCGGTCAACTCTGTTTTTTGTCGGTGTTTTTTGTCGGCTGATTTTCGTCAACACATTGGTATTTGTTAAATTAGAGTTGTCGGTAATGTCTGGTCGCGTCCAGGCCTCCACCTCTAAAAGAGGTGCCGTTTGGTGAGATAAACTTGTGGTTTGCCTTGTAACAAGGTCGGCACCCGGACTGCACCCACTGCGTCTCCTGACTAACGATCATTTGTCAGCTCCCTTGTCTTCATTACATATACTGTATTTATAAAGGAGCACATATACCCGCACATGATCTCTCCGCTCGGTCCGGTCTGCTTTGTCACACTCTGATAATTGCGAGCATGGTTCAAAGCTCTGCACTTTCCCTTTGAACAGGGTTAAAGGACCTGTTTCTAGACGGCCGAACAGTAGCAGTAACTAACAGCAGTCTTGTTATAATTTAGTTTCACCTGACTGTGAACTGTTTCCCGAAAGTCTGCACGTGTAGAGATCCTCATCCTGCCACACCAGCCCGAGTCGGCTTGCTTTTCCCGTCCCGTATCTCAGTTACAATAATTTGGAAACAATCAGTACCCAACTATGCGTGGTATTAAGGCTGATAGCGCTTTGTAGGAGCACCTTGAAACCTCGTTACTTTTAAAACTACCTTATATCATGATTGCATTTAACGGATGGATCCGCTATTTGTACAGACAGAAAAGTGTTGATATCAAAGGGCAGTTTGCACATGACTCCTGTTGGATATACAGGTTACCATGGTTACATGACTCCTCCCTCTCCAACATCTGAGATCACGCTCGACCAATCAGAGCGCTCCTCTGCTGGGACCGGGCCAATGAGAGGGCAGTATTGAAGTTACGTAAGGGACTAACAGTGTCGCCTGCTTTGCAAGGAGGTACTTAATAAGGTGAATAGACAGCGTATAATGGAGACGTTAACCACAACACAGCCTACCTGCCCTCGTTTGAAACTATCTCCATTTGATTTGTTGATGAAGGAGCATCATTTGACCCTGGGCTGCGTTTAATCGAGTTGCGGCATTCGCCATACTTCAGTACAGACAAGCCGACTCCTTGCTCTCATTTTGTAAATCTTCAAATGAATACATGTCATTAGTTCCGCTGCGAACTTACCTGAGAGTCCCCCATACTTCCATCCTCTGTATCTAGTGTTGCAGTAGGTAGCAGTGCTATCTACTCACCAATATAATACCTCTCCTGTTCTGAGAGGTCGGGAAACTGTGACATTTTGCGAGAATAATCCGGACCTCACAATAATTCTCGGTTTTATTAACTAACCTGTAATTTTGTTTTCAGGAGAGAATACGGTGTTTCCCTGCGACATTTGCCACAAGACGTTCGACAAATATAAGAATCTCTTCCGACACGTCAAAACGCACAAGGTAGGCAGAACGACAGAAATATTTATTGTTATTCTGTCCACTAGTTGCCACTACTTCACTAGTTACCATAGTTACCATTCTCTGCACCCTTCCTCACTTCTCTCTTTATTGTTTTTACCCTCTTTATTTTACGAACCCCGTTTGTAATGCTCGGTTTGCTGATCTCCTATTGTTTCAGGGTGCCCGCCCTCACAGATGTCACATTTGCGGTAAGACTTTCACCCGAACAAGCACTCTCCGAGATCATATCCGAATACACACGGGAGAGAAACCTTACGAATGCCCGCAGTGCTTTAAAAAGTGGACCACCTATAGTAACATGAAGGTACGGCATCTTGTAACCTAGCAACTAACCTACTCTTTCAACAACATACCTTATCTGTATTTTTATCGCGCATTTCGATAGCTTACTTGTCAGACGATTTGACTGGGAAACTTTCAATATTAGATTAAGTATTTATAAAGGAGCACATATTATATTAGATTAAGATAAAAGTGGTCCACAGGAGGATTTGATTATAGTATTGGTAGTATTATGTGGTATTGTATTAAACGTTGATTGGATTGGTGCAGGTTAATTAAGATTACCTGTCATCAGTTAGCCCTCAACACGCGCCGGCTCTTTAAAGTGAAGTTTTGATTATTGTAGCAGATAAAGTGTTAATTAATGCACTGGTCACTTCAATCTTAATTAAATCTCTTTAATATTATGTGGAGTTGTGTTGCTGGATTGTTATCAGTTAATAGCTGTCAGCAGTCCCTTAATGAAAGGCATTATTAAAGTAATTAGCTCGTGTTCCCGCAATGACGTGAATAATAACTTATTTAATCTTTATCTGGTATATCCGGCTATCTTTTAAGAATTGTAAAATATTTTTCCGGTTTTGTGATCGAGGACCCGCAGTCCCTATACGTAAGCCACTGATATCAATAATGTCGTGCTGAATACTTGTCACCACTATGTTGCCATAGTAACCGATTCATTACCAACCCCACTTCCTCAGGATCATCTGAGAACTCACCTCCCCGAGTCTAAACGTCCGTACAAGTGTACTATCTGCTCGTCAAGACATGCCTGCAGGAGCAACTTGAGAACACACATGAGGACTCGACACGACGTGATCATTAAAAAGGGAGACGTTGTCATGGAGAAGATACCAAACGAGGAGATACTCATGATAACAGCCAACACCAGAGTCAACAATAACCGCAACAACGCTCCTTCATCAACAAATCAAATGGAGATTCAGGGCGTTCAGAACGAGATGACAGCTGATGTCATTGTCAGACCAGTCAGTCAGGTGGTGTGAAACTAGAACACAGAAACTCTTAGAGATTCTCAGAGACTGAGAGATTCTCAGAGACTGATTCAGATGTTTTTTGATTGAGAAGTTTGGATAGCAAAGAAGAAAATTGAAGTTTGAAGAAACTGTGAACTGGAAAACTTGAGACGCGCCAGTGATATGGTTACAATGGTAACCATAGTTATGTTTGTACATTTTACGAGATAATTTATTATTTTTTTCTTACTTTTGTTCTGGGATATATATTATTGGGATGCAAAAAGTTTTCTTTTATAATTAATCTTGAAACTTTTCGCTTTTTCAGTTTATCCCTCGCATGTATTAACTTTCGTTTATGTCAATATTGAATGAGTTTTAGAGAAAACCTGAGGCTCAAACTAACATGATAACGCAATTTATCGAGTCTTAGGCCACTCAGTTTTATACTAACTCAACATTTTGAGACGGATTTTCAACTAACTAGATATTTATTTTATTTGTCCTCTGCAAACACAGTGTGAAAATACAAAACCAAATGAGAAAACGACCTGCACTCTCGCGTGACTGCAACAATTATACATCACATCTCCGCAAGCAATCCTATATATATATTATACATGCATCACAGAAGTTAGAAAATTGGATAAGTTAATAGATTGGATCCGTCTTTTCTAGCCAAAAGTGAGTCCGTTTGGCTAGCAGCTACTTGACTTACTTGACTTAAGGCGAGTAGTATTCCCGAGATCCATTGGCAACAGTTCTCCACAGCTTTCTGTCCTTCATCAGTCTAGCTATCTCATCTACTGATTTCAGCCCAGTATCTGCTTTTAGGTTATCTAGTAGTGTTAAGTAAGGTCGCCCCCTGTTAGTATGCCCATGACTCGCCTTCCAGAGGATCAGTTTGTTCAGTGTCAGCTCCGGATGTCGGTGAGCATGACCTGCAAGTCTGAGCCTTCGTTGGGTGATCTTGGAGCTAACTTTGGGAAGATCACCGTACAGGCTGTGGTTGCCGACATGGTCTCGATATTGATTGATGTTAAGGGCCATTCGTAACATTCGTGTATACTGTATAGCAACCACCAACCATCTTCTCTAGCCTTTTCGTCATAGTCCAAGTCTCGGAACCGTATAGAAGCACCGACTCGACTAGTGCTGTGAACACTCTGGTCTTGATAGACTTTCTAATATTAGATTTCCAAAGTTTTTTGAGAGTGTGGCATGCTCCCCATGCTCTTCCTTTCCTAACCCTGATATCTCTCACTGTCTCTGATTCTAGAACCAAGATAGGTAAAGTCTTCCACGTGCTCTATTGTACTATTACCCAGGGACTTGATGGTATCAGGGTTCTCGATGTTATGAGTAATGAATTTGGTTTTCCCTTCATTCATTCTAAGTCCCACTGTAGCAGCAACCCTTTCTACCTCTAGCATCAGCATCTCTGCCTCCTTCACAGTATCTGCTATCAGAGCAATGTCATCTGCAAAACCAGTGTCTGATATTTTCTCCGCCTTGACTGTCCTACTCCGATAAGGCTTAATTGTTAATGATAAATCCTATTTCAGGGTGCATGCTTAAAGCTTGTCTCATGCAATAGTCAAGGGCTAAAATGAAAAAGTATGGTGCTAACGTATCCCCTTGAAGTTGAAGAGCTCCTGCCAGGATATCAAATAGCTCGGTATCCCCATCTGGTGTTATAACTTTGCCCTTCGTGTTACTGTTTACATAGATAAGATTAATGATATCTACAATACTGTCCGGTAGCAGAGCTAGTAGCATATATTATGGGAAATTTAACATTATCGACTTACCTTGTACCTTACTGCTTATCCTTTCCCTAATAAGAGCATTTTTACTTGTCGCAACAACCGGGATAAAAATAATTTTACACGGAATACATTACTGCACGCCAGTACGTCCGGTCCCTGCGCGCGGCGCTCGTTTCAAGCTCCCTGAACACTAACAGGAAGCCTGGAAGCGTGTATCAGGCCCTTCACACTTTGTTTATGTTTTGGAGGACTTCGCCGCGCAAATTAGCATTTTTGCTTCGTATCGATCGTCGATCGTTGCTCTGCTTCGCAAAGCAACGATTTCGATGGGTTGTTAACGGGTGATACTCGTAAAATATTTTGTTTCAAATATTAGGACCGTCGACGAGTCCAACTCGGCGAGCGTCCTGGTACTGGTAGGTTATAAACCTACAAATTTAGGTTGACATCGTCAATCAATATTCAATGATGAAACTTTCGTTATTAGGGCAGTTTTTTTTAATTTTTAAAAAATTTTTTAAAGAGAGGCTGGGCCAAGATAGCCCACGAGAGGATAGCATTAAGATGCTCTGCCTACCTCTGGGGTGTGGCAACCTTGGGGAAGGTTGCCGGTGAAATCAGAGTGATTGGTGGAGGATGGTGTAAGCTGTTATATGAGTCATTATTATTATTAGGGCAGTGTTTTATATCATTATCAACAGTCTGGACAGTGTAATTTTAATAAATTGGGCGACATCTGTCCGACAGCGACATTTGTCCGACAGCCGAATTAGGGATTTCGGACAGATGTCGCTGTCGGCGACATTTGTCCGATTTCGGATCATATTGTAATTTCGGTTCACCTTCGTATTTCACAAGCTCACGGGTAATCTCGCGACGTTGCTCCCATTGTTCTATAATGCTGATGTGATCCATTGAGATGGCCGGGTGGTGTAGTGTTGGCCGGGTGGTGTAGTGTTGGCCGGGTGGTGTAGTGGTAACACGATCGCCTCCCAAGCAGAAGACCCAGGTTCAAATCCGGTCGGATGCAAGTCGGCCAGTTACCAAGCTGTGATTTGGTACAGCTTCGGCTGGTGATACACACTCTCTGGCTCGTAGGACTAACCCCCCTACAGCTAGTATACTGCCTCGGCACAGAGTGGCTTAGGGTTACTGAAAAGGAGATAAGCACCTCAGGCCATCCCAACGTTCGGGAGAGACCTGCCCTTGTTTCTTGTATGTGATCCATTGAGATCTGATCCTGGATCCATCGATACGTGATTGACTAGTTGAGGACAATATCGTGCACTAACAAGCTGTCGATCACATCACAGGACACAGCCTACATGAGTACATATAAGACAGCGGTATGGAGATCAGTTATCGCAATCCACAATGGCTTATGGCAACCAATCTTTAGTTTCTCCCTCCTGACTCCCGACCACAAATGAAAATAAGCTATGGTACTGGTAGTAAACTATGGCTCAGATCATATCTCAAATTGGAAATGTTACGTATAAAACTTAGCAAGTAACAGTTCAATTCATGTCTCTAATTGGAAATGTGTCGTATTAAAATCAGATCACAATTTCGGACATATTAGGACGCAATGAAACTACCGGACCACGATGTATGAGGACTTGCCACCCCATGTCGTTTTTTTTCTGGTACCCTGAGTCGGACAGATGTCGCTGTCGGACAGACGTCGCTGTCGGACAGGAGTCGTGTTACCATTTTGATTATGCCCCTTGACAATACACAAATTAAAAGATATGCAAATAAACAAGTTGTGGAGCCGTCACAAGTTTACTCTTTCTTACTGCATTTTGTTAACTATGTTATTTTGGTGGATTCGTGTAGTGTTATTGAGTCTCATGATTTGATAGTTCTTTTATTCAAATTTCTGATTGTTTCTGAATAGACTCAAAGAAGACACATTCTAATGGAATTTCCATTTATTTCCATTAGAATCTGTCTTCACTGAGTCTATTCAGAAACAATCAGAAATTTGAATAAAAGAACTATGTTATTTTGACTAATAAGATCGTGGTAGCGTCTTGGTGGCTAAATTTAATTTGCACCGTAATTATAAGGTTGCCGCAAAAGAAGATCGGAAAACTTTGTCAGTTCTTCAGATCGTTGATCTCGAGCAGAATAAATTCAATTATAATATAAAGCAGATCAAGGTCACCGAAATTTATCTAGGACCGGCATTTTTCAAATAACTCCGCAACTCAAAAGTTCTTAACTTTCGTTTGATGACGAAATTGTTGCCCGTATATAAACCCTCGCACATATTTGGAGGAGAGCTTACATATGAACAGTCACTAACTGGTAGTGGTAGACAGCAGTGACTGATATTTAAGCAGCATCACACTGTTTTATTTGTCACAACATTTTTACACGCATAAGGTAGTTTTTAAAATTTCTTTTTAGGAGAAATGTCTTAAATGCTGCTTTACTCATTTCCAGACGCATTTATTCAGAATACAATAGTTTGCGACCACGCTTATGAATTTTACGTTCATATTTAATTATATTTTCCTTGTAAGATTTCATATTTAAATTAATATTTATTTTCCTGTTATTCATTCTGTTGTTTACAAACTAGGAGCCAACTGGGAGCCGATTGGAAATTTTGTTCGTTCATTGATCCGGTCTGCTTTCATTTTCAATATCTTGATCTGTCGAACTTGTTTATTGAACAATCAGGAGTCATTAATAAGATTGTTAAAAAATAAGCTGTCACAATTATATTGACAATAATTTGAAATTTCATCTAACAACCGTAACTGTAACTGTAAGTGCCACACTGTGGTCCACACTAGAAGTATCCCAGTTTGTTTTAGTTATGACTATTATAAAGTTCAACTAATATATCATAATTCTTCCACTTCTTCTGTTGATAGTCCTGTCCGTCAAATTTTGATTTTTACGGGAGGCCAGCCATTACTGTGCCTTGCGGATTTCACATCTATAGAGGGTCAAAAGGGCAGAGTGGTAATCACACTATATAGTGACAACACTATATAGTGACAAGCACTTTATAATTACAGCTGATATTTGTCACTATATAACGTGCAAAACGCACTATATTAATATAGTGACAGCACCATATAGTGACAAGTTAGTCTTATATCGACTTTACTTTTCACTCCACTCTACTTTACTTTTCTTTAATTCTACTTTACTCCAGCGATTCTGTACTGATCACAATAGTACCCAGGTTCACATGCAAGCATATTTTATCACTGTATTGTTTTCACTATAAGACAGGAAAACAGCAGTCTGCTGTCTGCACAATAGTTGACTCGGAGCCAAAACTGGATCATAATAATAAAACGTGATAAAGATTAAAGAGCAATACTAGAACTACTGTTCGTAATAAGGTTCGGTTTTCCTCTTTTTTATCAAGACACTTATTTTACTTCGGAGTATTCCAACAGCCACATTGTTACACAAGTGCAACCAGCCAATTACAGGAAGCCGAAGGATTTGTTTTTAGCCAGTGACGGTTAAGGTAGTGATATATAAGAATGGAGTTAATTGCGAAAGCTCAGATAGGATGAGCTTTCGCTCCAATCTTATATTTCTGGTCACAGAATTCCTTTGGTTTCATCACGAGTCTGTTTACATTGTAAATGAAAAACACAATGCTTGTTCTTAATATCCGATCCACTTTTATTTCAGTTCCGCCAAACTAACTCTTTTGTCTTTGCACGCTGTTTAATGTGCCCTGATTGGTTAGTTTGTGTCACGTGATATGAATAATGTGCCCTGATTGGTTAGTGTGTGTCACGTGATATGAATAATGTGCCCTGATTGGTTTCTGTTTATCAAATTACGGACTTCAGAAATGTTTCGTGTCAGTTTCGTATCATTCACATGTAATTGCGTGCCAGTGTTTCCTTTCAAAGTTCTCCGTGTTGGTCTCTTTCTCTCTTTATATTATCCACACGTATAAATTGCGTGCCAGTGTGTTTGTTTCCTTTCAAAGTTCTTTTGTTATCCACTCGTTATAATTGTGTGACTGTGTGTTTGTGTTGCTAATTGCTCCGTGTGATCCGAACATTCCCCTGTCATTTAGCTCGCATTTAACTCTGAGTTTTATGATTTATATTTCTGAACTCTTTTTACTGTTGCGCTATAATTTATTGATTACTAACGTTAGTTATAAAAATCTAAGTTTGATTATATTTATTTCCGCATTTAAAAAAATTTTCACTATATAATTACTATATCGTTAGTTTTAATATTCAAAGGGAATTATTTAAGCCATCCCTTAATTAAAATCGAATTCCTGAATTGATTATGGGCTAAGTTATATAGATTTATTTTACCTTTTGTATCGATAGTTGAAATCCATATTCGGTTTAACTTATAATTCTATTTTAAGCCTCTATTGAAAAAGAATCAGTCCTGGTAACTAATGGGGTCGCGTGAATATGGTGAAGCAACGAATCTTGATTATGAAACAGATTCTGAAAAAGAAGTTAATCCACGTGAAGAAGTTTATCATCTTGAACCAATATATAACGAACCACCTGAAAGTGAACTAAGGTTTGACGTAGAGGGAGTAGATCCTTCGGCGTTTAATTATAATAAACGGAAACCAGTTATAGAAGTAGAACGTGCAATTATAACCAGATATGGTGAATATGGTGAAGCAACGAATCTTGATTATGAAAAAGATTGTGAAAATGATTATGAACAAGACGTACTTCATGAAGAAGAATATGAAGTGGAACAACAAACACAATATAAAATGGTTTACGCACCCCCGCCTGCAATGGCAGTATGTCCTGCAGCTCTTAGATATGATCATAAAGAAGCTCACGCAGAAGTAGAATATACGAATCTAGTTTGCGAACCAGTGGTTAAACCAATGGCACATATTTCAACAGACACAGAGTATTTCACTGCTGTTTTAGAGGGTCACCGGGATAGGGACACTCTTTCAAGACTGGAGGATTTAAAGAACAAATTTGGATACTCTACAGAAAAGGTTAACAAAAAAGGTAAAAACGAAAAAGGTGAATACTCGTGGGGCCCTCTCCAACTAGCTGCTGCTTTTGGAGAGTTAGACACTGTGAATGAGCTGTGTCAGTACACACTTATTGATCTAGCACAGAAGGATAATGATGGCGATACACCGCTCCATGCTGCTGCTTATTGGGATCATGATAGCACGATTGATATTCTCTTGAACACAGCTAAGAATCCAGTTAAGGCGAGACTTGCTATAAATATGTCTAACAAAGCCGATGAGACTCCATTTACTTTCGCCGCAACACGCTATCATACAAAATCATGTGCTATGATGATCAGATACAGTCCTCCTCTTACTTACACATTTAATTTCGTTCATCCTGGGCGAAATCCTGGCACGCAAGATATGGAAAAAGAAACCGACAGTGGAAGATTTGGAAAATTGCGGACGAAAGAGGCAGTGAAAAATGTTGAGAAAATGAATGAACACATTATCAAGTATCACAAGCCAAACGGTCAAGGCAAAACTTCTATCAATATCATGATAACTAAAATGCCAGAGTTGGTATTCGAAATCCTGGATAAATCGATAATCAGAACTAAAACTACTATCCTCACTGAAAGTAGCAAAGGTTCTGAAAATAAGCATGAAGACATTCAGCGAGTCATCGTTGACTTCGGAGCATTGGAAAACTACGGCGAAAAGGAAGAGGAGGAGGAAGAGGAACCGAACAACTCCGAAGTATTGGGAAAAGAAGATGAAAAGAAGCCTTTTGTGACTGTCAATGTGGAGGAGAAGGAGGAGGAGAAAAAGACGAAGAAGGAGAAAGAGAGGGACAAGAAAGAGGAGGAGGAAACAGGAAAGCCTCTAACTTCGGGATATTATAAGCACGGTTCAAACCCACTCCAGATCATGGCAAAGATGAATCATAATCTTCTCACACATCCAGTGGTAGAAGCTTTGATCGTTACAAAGTGGGAAAAGTTTGCCAGAACTTACTTCTACATTTTCACTTTCCTTCTTTACCTTATCTTCTTCTCTGTGCTGATGGGATACCAGTTCACTCAAATCAAACCATTTGAACTTTTGGAAAATGATAAAGCTATTAGATCCTGGATTGAAAATTCTAGCCATACTTGTGATGAATTTCCCGATGGCTGCTCAAAGGAGAAATCTGCAGAAAGTGATATCTTTGGATACATACTTTTGGTGATGTCTGCTATTCGCCTATTTCTTGAGCTTCTGGATCTCCTAGATAATGTTTTTTTTAATGGATCAGATCTTGATAGTGGAAGTAACAGCCCTCTTGAAACTGGCAAAGCGTGGTTACAAGGTTTGATGAACTATCTTATTGACCCTGAGAACTATTTAGAGGTTATCTTATACGGCAGCTGTCTGTTCTTTTCTCTCAATGTGCTGGAACCGCAAAGTGTCATGTCCCCTTTTCATTGGAAGATTGGATCTCTCTCCGTTCTGACCAGCTTTATTAACCTCCTCCTTATTCTACAAGTATTCCCGAATATTGGAATATACATCATCATGTTCTTCAAAATAGCTTGGACATTCCTTTCAAAGATATTATCCTTGCTAGTTTTCTTCTTGATCGCCTTTATGGTGGTATTCCACATGCTGTTGAGCCACACAAATGTTTTTAGAAACATACTGTCCGCAGATGCCATCTTCAAAACCTTATCTGCGGGAGTATCTGGAGTCGAATACGACGATTACGCCGACCAAGAAATGATTTACCCAACAACAACGCTGGTGGGTCTCATTGCTTTCGCTCTGTTTGTCCAAGTTCTCTTCTTGAATCTTGCAACTGCTCTGGCAATAGGAGATGTGGATGCAATCCGAAGTGGAGCGGAAAAGGCTAAAAACGCACTTAAAATCAAGCACATCTATAATGCACAGAGAATAGTGAATCTCATACAGTGGGTCGCCACACCCATCTTTTGTGGAAATGCTCTAAACGTTCTGGAACATCAAAAACGATTCCGAAACATGCCAGCAAAGAGATTTAAGGAAGATCGACTTGCATATATCGAAACATGTACAGAGAAATACACGGAAGCAGAGAAATCAGAGATATGCACAAAGGAATGCACAGGGAAATGCACAGAGAAATCTGAAAATGTGGTCATTCCATTTTCAGATTTTTATAAAAAACATTACAAAGGTGAATAAACTCACGATTTAAGGTTATTTGCTCTTTTGAAAGGAAAGAGATTTTACAACGGGTATATATTTAAACTAGAAGAATGTTTAGACCTTTACTTTTAAGATAGAAGGGAATACTCTTACTATACTATACTGCATTATATTTTTTTAGCACTTATCAGTCTTTTGCGATATTTTACGAGTTTAAGATTGTTTTAAAGTTTTTAAGTAATACAACATGATACTAATCACGAACTTGCTTTTGAGAAATGCATGCTTGTTTTAAAAATATTTACCTACAGATGTTTTTGCGTATTAAAATATTATGTATCTTTTATAACACTATTCATTAACTCTTATTCTTAACCTATGTTTGCATTGATCTATAATTTAAATGGAAATTACATGTCATGTCTATTGTCGATTGAACTAAAGTGTAAAATAAATACAATCAGTCGCAATCGATCATCCCAATCCTAAGGTGACAAATATAAAATGAATTTAAATTGTGGCATGCAGTTACCCTGTACCAAAATAAATAAAAGTCAAGATTAAGTCTGTCTATCGCTTATTCTTCCCCTCTCAATATATTCTATCGCCTCAAGGATCACTTGTTCCCGTTTCTTCAATCGCCCCAAGGATCACTTGTTCCCGTTTCTTCAATCACCTCAAGGATCACTTGTTCCCGTTTCTTCAATCACCTCAAGGATCACTTGTTCCCGTTTCTTCAATCACCTCAAGGATCACTTGTTCCCGTTTCTTCTATCGCCTCAAGGATCACTTGTTCCCGTTTCTTCAATCGCCCCAAAGCCCACTCTTTTTCCAAAGGTCGCTTCTCCGCCTCAGCTGCTGCTTTCTCCTCCACCACGTAGCGTGATTTTAATATTTTTAACGCTGGTCGTGGAGGAGAAAACTATTGCAGTCATCACCATACCCTGTGTTTTCTGCTCCATCATCGTCCTTGTTAACAAGCTCACTCCCACTAAGTGTTGTTGCTGCACTGACATTGTCTTGTAGGTTTAAAACCTACCAGGACGCGCGCCGAGTTGGACTCGTGGAACAGATATTCTACGAGTATCACCCGTTAAACATTGTCTCTGTTGGTTATTATGTAAGTAAAATACTTCGAGCTATTACATAACTATATCCAATATCAC
Organism: Bolinopsis microptera; assembly: GCF_026151205.1. NCBI lineage: Eukaryota > Metazoa > Ctenophora > Tentaculata > Lobata > Bolinopsidae > Bolinopsis > Bolinopsis microptera. The sequence continues at coordinate 81,790 of NW_026971773.1, read as the reverse complement.
CGCTAAAACATTACCAAGCGCGCTTATCCCTATCACTTTTGTAGGTTTATAAACTACCAGGAGGCGCGCCGAGTTAAAACAAATATCTTAAGAGTATCACCCTTTAATATCACTTATGCACAAACTTTTTTCGAAGGCTTCTAATTAAATTGCAATTGCAATATTTAAATATCTGTGAGAGTTAACGGGTGATACCCGTAAAATATTTGTTTCAAATATTTGTTCCAAGACCGTTGACGAGTCCAACTCGGCGCGCGTTTTGGTAGGTTATAAACCTACAATGTTGAATGTGTTTATTATCATTAAACATGCATGACACATGTGTCTTCGCGTACTAATTGGTACTAATTGGTATTACCTCACTAACGTGACGTTGGTTGATAATGTCAATCCTTCGCAGCCAGTAGCACAGCCAACAGCGCAACCTATTGCCAATTGCTAGTACATCTCGACGATCTAACAAAATGGTTGCGAGAATTCTCGCTTATATTATCACATTTTTTTTGAGTAATGCATTATTAAATGCCATATATGCGCGGCGTATAGTATTTAGTGCATTTGGATTCTGGTATTGCGCTACAAGTTGCTAATTTGCTTCGACTAAAGCAACGATAGGAACGTAATGACATTGTCTTAATCAAGCGTTAAGTTGCAGCTTGCACTATTTAGCAAAAGAACTGCATGGCATGCGAGGCATCGTTCATCAAACAACTATTATATCAACTCCGTTCACAAATAATAGCCATGAGTCTTCGCAATCAAAGGCTTTTACTAATCCGCTCGCCCAAAAATTATCACGTGACTTTGGTTTTTATGGAGTTTTGCAGCCAAACAAAACGGTTTTATTAGTAGTCAATGACTAAACAGGGTTATTGAAAATTACAAAGAATAAAATGGCGTCTGGACTTGGGACCAGCTAATAGTATATTTCATTAATATTGCACATTGAATTAGGATTCCGTTAAATATCAAATTGATTTATATATATTATTGTAAACTTGTTTTATCTGTAATAAATGGCAAAAAATTGAAATTTTTGTTAAACTGAAATTTTTGTTAAACTGAAATTTTTGTTTATTAACCATGATTAATGCCCTCTGAAAACCATTCTGCTAGCTAAAAATGATATTGTTATGTAAAACGTACTGAAAATTAAAATTATGATTAAAATTGAAAACGAACTGAACTAACAAAAAGATTACTGGGCGGCGCTCAGCCTGTCATTCCGCCGAATCTTTATTATGTTTATGAACATAATAGCCTGGGGTCCCCAGGTAGACAGAAGGAATGCCACGTCATCAGTCATGCTGTATGCTAAAATACATATTCCGAATTTAAATTAATCCCAAATTTCCCCCAAATGATAAAATACTTGTCGACAAAGATTTCAAACCGTTTGCGCAAGGCAGCAATTTTGAAACTTTGTCGTGCAAGTTTACGAACTAGATTTTTACAATCCAAAATAAAACTGTTAAAAGAGCTATTAATACGAGCTAAACGAACTAACTGACTAATAAATATACCATAAGACTTTGGGAATATTCCCATCTAAAAAGGGATAATTAATGACATCAAAATTAGAATTGTTCCTCTGGTCATAAAGTTTAACAAAAAACTTTCCCCTATAAATACTGATAGTAAGTTCTAAAAATTTATATCTTACTATATATAAAGCGAGACGATATATATATGTGTATATATCCGTGCCATTTTACTGACACCACGGCATCAACTTTAACGCGACTTTCCGCAAAAACCGTAAAACATATACAACTGAAACTTTTTTGACTGGTTCAAATGCTTTAATGGCCTTCAAATCAGCATGAAAAAATAAAAAATTGGCCAAGGAATAATAATTTTAGTGCCCAAAATTTGGACTCTCAAGTGGTGTCAAAAACGCGAATTAAATAGGTAATAATTATTTTAGTCTCTCGAGTCTTGACACCACTTTAGGGTTAGACGGGTTCCTGCTAGTGATATTAATTTGAGGAACCGTCCGCTAATGCAAATTGATACCGAGAATGAAATCGGTCGCTCGCTTTTCCCATTTAATAAGCTTTATTACAATTCGTAAGCCGTGAATGAATGGGAAAAGCGAGCGACCGATTTCATTCTCGGTATCAATTTGCATTAGCGGACGGTTCCTCAAATTAATATCATTTCCTTTTGTTTGGAAAAGAGAGACACTGGCAGCGGTACACTCTACCCATGATTATGGGTTTTGGTTAAATTACAGATATAAACGTTTATAATATAGAAACGTTATACATAACGATTTAGTGGTACCGGTCTTTTCCTTTTTACCTTTGAGCCATAAACAGCTTTAAACAGTTTTAGAAAGTTTTAGAGAGTTTATAGTAAAAGCGATCAACCTAGTAGTGCGCCATCGACAGTGAGCCGCGCGTGCCGACTGTAGGATGGTTTTTTAGCGCTAATTTCGGCCAGCACAATTTTCTTCAAACAAATAGATATTAAGTATCCTTCCCGACCTCCGATTGCAACAAAAATTGGTAAGCTTACTCATAGACTTACAAGGAAAGTGTCCGAAAAGTTTAAAGCATATCCAACTGCATCAGACATTATGTTACAGCTAAAAGCAGCCTATTTTGCCCAATTTTGATTACTATATCAACTCCGATATCCACCAAATTTTTCGGACAGTTGTGAAAGCCCTATTGGAAGGTTGTCGACTGTCGCCAATTTTCAGAATGATCTCATTCAAGGAACTGAAGATATATCCAAATAATACGACAAAAATCAACGAATTTGGAATTTGGTCAAATTTGGTCAAATTACGCGACTTTTACAGCTAATTTTGCTCCAAAAGTCGCGCACCATCAAATATGACACCTAGGCGAAACTCACTGATCTTTCTAAAAAGGTTTGACAAATTTGGCATTGTGAAAATTCTCACAGTCTCTAGAAAACAATGATACAAAAAATTTTAAAATCCGAGCAAGTTTATTTTTATGGTGCACCCCCTACCCTAATCCTTGCTCTATCCAGAGCCCTTGCGCTTGCAGTAGCGCGCGCCCGCCTCACGGCTTGTGAAACAAGCGCGCCCGCAGTGGCGCGAAAGCACATGGTTAGGTGAACCCTAATCCCATGACCCTAATACTGACCGTAATTGACCCTCCGAAGCTATCCATAACTTTAATTTGACGGATGTTACTCGTCTAAATTTCTTCGAAGTAGCGCGCGCCGCTTTCTTCTCGAAATATTGGCCCGATGGCAAGTGCTACGAAGTAGTGCGCGCCGGGCCAGACCATTAACAATGGTCAATCACATGACCAAAACAGTTTTTATTCCCCATAACTCAGGAAAGCATTTTTACCCGAAGAATTTACGATGTCAATTCTTCGCAGCTCGGCGAGGCCGCCAATACCAGTAGCTCATTTTGCCAATATAACGAAAAGAAGCATTATTGAATGATATGCGCGGCATGGCCCAATAACGCATCGCGCTACAAATTCGGAATTGGCGTCTAAAATACACCGAAGCAAATTTAATTACAAATTACTTTTATACCTTCAAGGCCTTTTCACAAAAATTTTCTTAAAAATAATCCTTATGTTACTTTTTATTACTGAAATAACTATAAAAGCAAATTTTATATCTCCAAAAGCGTCGTTAAATATTGAATATACTTCATACATATCCAATATTACACTAAAAATTTTTTTATTAATCACCAGCTTTAAAAATACGTCAAAGTTGATATTATTAAAAAGGTCAGATTTGCAAAAAAACATTAACACAAAAGTTCCAAAATCCGAGCAAGTTGAATTGTATACCTATTACGTTAAGCCTGAGGTCCCCTCAGCTCGTTTAGTATAAGAATAAGCTGTAGTGCAATGCGTTACTGGGCCGTACCGCGCATCCAATGATGCTTCTCGCAACCACAGAGATCGGCGAGATGCGCTACGGGGCCTCGTCAAGCTTGGAGCTGCAAAGAAGTGACATCGTCAATTAAAGGGATAAGCGACCTTAGTAAGAAGTTCCAGGTAAATTGTAAATGCAAACTTTGTTGTGGCTTAAAGGGCCGGGACAGCTTAAGGATTGTTCATTGCTAAACTTAACCAGTATATCCTTATAAAGGCTTCCTCTAGGATTTGTTAAGGTTTTTGGTTAGGCTTAGATTATGGATCAGCTTTGGGTTCTGTGTTAATGGGGTTAGAGTTTCGGTGAGACCGTTTCGTTCGGTTACAAATGACAAAATGGTTAAAACAGAAAAGTAAAGTAAAGTAAAGGGGTCCCCCCTGGGATCATTTCGTCCGTAAAATTGTATACAATATAAAATAGTACAATAAAATAAAGTAAAATGTACATAGACAAATCTAGGAGACGTTAATAATATACCTCAAAGCTCGCCTTCTGAGGGACGAGGTTGAAGGAAACGTTGCGTCTTGCAGTTCAAGATGCTGGGCTGTTGATTTTCTTCAGATTCCCCCCAGTGCAATGAGTGTACTTAACATAACATAACATAACTACTTCTTAACAGATCAAATCTGAATCGTGTTCTGATATGATTTTTGACCTGACTCTTGGCTTCTTTTTGTGGTCAGCTATCATCTCAGATACCCGATCTACAAACACAGTGCAGAGTGGTCCCACACTTCCGGAGGTTGTGAAGAATCTCTGACTGAAGTACTCTCTCTTCATACATATATTTATTTTCTGTCTCATGATTTCTATAGATCTTATCTAGTGGCTTAAATGTATTTGTGTTTGTAAATTTTAATTTGTAAATTTGTTTCACTGTTCTTTCAAAGGGTGCATACACCCGACAGCTGCAACATCAAGACAGGCTTAATCCTGGGTATTGGTCTTCCTTGACAATGAGCTTGGTTGGACTGTCAGGAGTGCTGGTTCTATCCTTACGTCTTTACATTTTGCTTCTCAGAAGAATAAAGCAGCAGTGTTTCTTATGGCATTGTGGCGCATGGAAACGTATGCACCTAGTTTACAATCAAGGGCGTGGTAGACACTTTTTACATTTCAAATGGTTAAAACACAAGTCAAGTGATAGTACTCTGGTGAGTAAATTAGTAACAACCAGCGAGGTTTAGCAACTGCAATCCCAGCTTTTTCCATTGTTAATAGATTGACCCAGCGCATGCTACTTCTAATTGTAAAATTCAAAATACAACTTAGACTTACTTCGAAACACCATCTGCATCAACAGATACTACAACAGTACTATTACAAATTATTAAATAACTCTTATCTCTTGAAGTAAATTTAGAGCAGCGACACATGGTCTGAAGAATGCGTGCTGGTATTTTTATCTGGTGAATGACAGTGAAATTGGGCGGTAGCGATAGCATTGTAAAAATGCTATCGCTACCGCGATAGCATTTTTACAATGCTACCGCCTAATACAGAATTTTAATTAGCAAAATTATATTATGTCATGTTTGATTTTTTGTTATTGTTTGTCATTCTCAAATGTGGTAGATGGCCCCAATGTTAATTTGGCTCTTGCTATGACATTGTGTTGATTCATCCAAATTAATTATTATATAGTCAAGTATATTTTTCTAGTTTAGTAAGTTGTCATCCGACCACACAGTATGCAACTTATATTGCAGTACCATTTTTCCATTAGTAACATATCAAAATAATGTCATTGTAATTTTGGCTGAAATGTAACGCTTGATTTATATATATTATATAACATGATTAATTGAATTTTCAAAAAAATGCTACCCTCTCGTAGACTCATCTAGGTCCAGTCTCTCTTTAAAACAAAAGGGGGCTCCTTCCCCAGCCAATAATACTGGGTACACTGTAGAGTAGAATTACGTTTTATTTAGTTTAACCAAGGTGATTATATTTCACACATTTAGTAATAGTGGCAATGAAATGGATGATTCAGAAGTCTCTGCCAAACTTTACGAAAACGTGTCTTTAGGTTATGCAGGTATGATTTTGAAAGTTTCAGCTGGTCCAAGAACTCCTTAACGTCAATATTCAATAATCGTGTACCTTTGTACCGTTACATGACTATCGTGTTGTTCTGCAACCATTGCTATTATTATAAAAACAATCCCAGGTTACCTAGAGGTGGATAATAGTTCTCTCTTATTGCTATTATTATAAAAACAATCCCAGGTTACCTAGAGGTGGATAATAGTTCTCTCTTATTGCTTCGAAACACCATCTGCATCAACAGATACTACAACAGTACTATTACAAATTATTAAATAACTCTTATCTCTTGAAGTAAATTTAGAGCAGCGACACATGGTCTGAAGAATGCGTGCTGGTATTTTTATCTGGTGAATGACAGTGAAATTGGGCGGTAGCGATAGCATTGTAAAAATGCTTGAAGATAGTCATATTTCCTTAAAAGTTTTGTTGCTCAGACTGAACCAGGAGGACTGGTTAACTGATGGTCCCAGACACACCAAACAACAAGCAGTTCACCCTTATCAAAAACTCTACACTCAACAACAATTGACAAAAATACAGAACTGGAGTGCACCATATGACGCAGTGGTGTAACGTTGCCTGTTGGCGCCCCCCTGTTGGCGCCCCTCCCCTTTTGGCACCCCCTCCCCTTTTGGCGCCCCTCCCTAAAATTGAAGAAATCAGGTGATTTTAGAGGATATGCCGGTAAAATCTCTAAAAGAAGTGTGTTTCTAGAGCAAAACACACAGTTTTGCCAGTACCTTGTTAAGTTTTTCAAAATTGTCCCCCATTTAAACGACGATTTTGCGCCCCCCTAAGATGGCGCCTCCGCACAACGGGGTCAGCGGGGCCCTTCCTTACGCCACTGATATGATGGGACACTGTGACCTGAACAAACGCCTTCACACCATTCGCAAAAAAATAAAATTTGGACCCAAAAATGCCCATTGAAAAAAGTCTCATTTTTTGTCATCACCCGTTACTTTCATTTCTCTTTGGTCCTCATATTTTTGGCACTAAGGCGTCTACTCATCCCCCTATATCACTTGCCACTTACCTCCATCATCTTCGCAGTCCACATAGATATCTCCAGCAACCCCTTACAGCTTTACAGGGTTGCCATACCCCAGAGGCAGGCATAGTGTCCTCATATCATTAACAGTTGGGCCAGATTAGCTCATCAGCCTTTAGATATGATTCCTAGAAATTAGTTTCTTGTTAATTCTGTCCGTCCGATTTCCTGTCCTTTTGTCTTCCTTATTTTTTTCTTGTTTTCAGTTGTAACAGAATTTTAATTAGCAAAATTATATTATGTCATGTTTGATTTTTTGTTATTGTTTGTCATTCTCAAATGTGGTAGATGGCCCCAATGTTAATTTGGCTCTTGCTATGACATTGTGTTGATTCATCCAAATTAATTATTATATAGTCAAGTATATTTTTCTAGTTTAGTAAGTTGTCATCCGACCACACAGTATGCAACTTATATTGCAGTACCATTTTTCCATTAGTAACATATCAAAATAATGTCATTGTAATTTTGGCTGAAATGTAACGCTTGATTTATATATATTATATAACATGATTAATTGAATTTTCAAAAAAATGCTACCCTCTCGTAGACTCATCTAGGTCCAGTCTCTCTTTAAAACAAAAGGGGGCTCCTTCCCCAGCCAATAATACTGGGTACACTGTAGAGTAGAATTACGTTTTATTTAGTTTAACCAAGGTGATTATATTTCACACATTTAGTAATAGTGGCAATGAAATGGATGATTCAGAAGTCTCTGCCAAACTTTACGAAAACGTGTCTTTAGGTTATGCAGGTATGATTTTGAAAGTTTCAGCTGGTCCAAGAACTCCTTAACGTCAATATTCAATAATCGTGTACCTTTGTACCGTTGCAAGACTATCGTGTTGTTTTGCAACCATTGCTATTATTATAAAAACAACCCCAGGTTACCTAGAGGTGGATAATAGTTCTCTCTTATTGCTATTATTATAAAAACAATCCCAGGTTACCTAGAGGTGGATAATAGTTCTCTCTTATTGCTATTATTATAAAAACAATCCCAGGTTACCTAGAGGTGGATAATAGTTCTCTCTTATTGCTATTATTATAAAAACAATCCCAGGTTACCTAGAGGTGGATAATAGTTCTCTCTTATTGCTATTATTATAAAAACAATCCCAGGTTACCTAGAGGTGGATAATAGTTCTCTCTTATTGCTATTATTATAAAAACAATCCCAGGTTACCTAGAGGTGGATAATAGTTCTCTCTTATTGCTATTATTATAAAAACAATCCCAGGTTACCTAGAGGTGGATAATAGTTCTCTCTTATTGCTATTATTATAAAAACAATCCCAGGTTACCTAGAGGTGGATAATAGTTCTCTCTTATTGCTATTATTATAAAAACAATCCCAGGTTACCTAGAGGTGGATAATAGTTCTCTCTTATTGCTATTATTATAAAAACAATCCCAGGTTACCTAGAGGTGGATAATAGTTCTCTCTTATTGCTATTATTATAAAAACAATCCCAGGTTACCTAGAGGTGGATAACAGTTCTCTCTTATTGCTATTATTATAAAAACAATCCCAGGTTACCTAGAGGTGGATAATAGTTCTCTCTTATTGCTATTATTATAAAAACAATCCCAGGTTACCTAGAGGTGGATAATAGTTCTCTCTTATTGCTATTATTATAAAAACAATCCCAGGTTACCTAGAGGTGGATAATAGTTCTCTCTTATTGCTATTATTATAAAAACAATCCCAGGTTACCTAGAGGTGGATAACAGTTCTCTCTTATTGCTATTATTATAAAAACAATCCCAGGTTACCTAGAGGTGGATAATAGTTCTCTCTTATTGCTATTATTATAAAAACAATCCCAGGTTACCTAGAGGTGGATAATAGTTCTCTCTTATTGCTATTATTATAAAAACAATCCCAGGTTACCTAGAGGTGGATAATAGTTCTCTCTTATTGCTATTATTATAAAAACAATCCCAGGTTACCTAGAGGTGGATAATAGTTCTCTCTTATTGCTATTATTATAAAAACAATTTCAGGTTACCTAGAGGTGGATAATAGTTCTCTCTTATTGCTATTATTATAAAAACAATCCCAGGTTACCTAGAGGTGGATAATAGTTCTCTCTTATTGCTATTATTATAAAAACAATCCCAGGTTACCTAGAGGTGGATAATAGTTCTCTCTTATTGCTATTATTATAAAAACAATTTCAGGTTACCTAGAGGTGGATAATAGTTCTCTCTTATTGCTATTATTATAAAAACAATCCCAGGTTACCTAGAGGTGGATAATAGTTCTCTCTTGTTGCTATTATTATAAAAACAATCCCAGGTTACCTAGAGGTGGATAATAGTTCTCTCTTATTGCTATTATTATAAAAACAATCCCAGGTTACCTAGAGGTGGATAATAGTTCTCTCTTATTGCTATTATTATAAAAACAATCCCAGGTTACCTAGAGGTGGATAATAGTTCTCTCTTATTGCTATTATTATAAAAACAATCCCAGGTTACCTAGAGGTGGATAATAGTTCTCTCTTAACCCAGCTAGACTGTGAAGTGGATGGAATTCAGAAACTGATGGACGAACTCTATACCACTCTCCTTACTCTTCAGGTTCTGTTGAAATACCTTTCTCCTTACTCTACAATGTGCATGTTCTGTACCTTTCTCCTTACTCTACAATGTGCATGTTCTGTTTCAGTGAATTCTAAAATACTAGTAACATTGTTTGTATCTTTTGCAATCATTTTTAATCAGTCAGCGAATTATCTGTGAAACGCAGTTATAGTTGCAGTTAGAAGAATGCACAGTATGTGTATCATTTAATAACCATGTTACTAGGACTCGAATAAGGAGGTGCTGGATGCAAGACTGACTCTGTTCTCTGAGAAAGCTAAAGAACTGGAGTCATTATTTACACAGATAGATATCATCCATCAGGCAGTTTCTAACATCTCCTCTAATGTCACCCAGGTAATGTTCATTTGAAACATCTCCTCTAATGTCACCCAGGTAATGGTCATTTGAAACTCGGTTGAAATCGGAATTAACTTAATTAGTCTACCGAAATAAACTAAAAACACCAGAATTATCAAGAATATTTTTTCAACAATTTTAAATTAAGTAATGTACTTTTGTATTTATGTTTAGTTTAAGTAATATAATTCAGTTGGAGGTAGCAGCCACTGCAATAGATAAGCAAGTAGACTCCAATCCGCTTAAGAAGATGTTTGGTTTCTTCAAGGGGAGCTCTGAAAGAGAAAGTGACGAAGTGACAATTCCTCAAATTTTTAACACACAAACATTACTGTCACGTGATGTCACACCACGAGAAGTGAGGTGACATTAAACCATTACCCTAGCAACTAGCCATTACCTAGCAACTAACCATTACCTAGCAACTAGCCATTACCTAGCAACTAGCAACTAACCATTACCTAGCAACTAATCAATAACCATTACCCTAGCAACTAACTATTACCTAGCAACTAACCATTACCTAGCAACTAACCATTACCTAGCAACTAACCATTACCTAGCAACTAACCATTACCCTAGCAACTAACCATTACCTAGCAACTAAGTATTACCCTAGCAACTAACCATTACCTAGCAACTAACTATTACCTAGCAACTAGCCATTACCTAGCAACTAGCAACTAACCATTACCTAGCAACTAATCAATAACCATTACCCTAGCAACTAACTATTACCTAGCAACTAACCATTACCTAGCAACTAACCATTACCTAGCAACTAACCATTACCTAGCAACTAACCATTACCCTAGCAACTAACCATTACCTAGCAACTAAGTATTACCCTAGCAACTAACCATTACCTAGCAACTAACTATTACCTAGCAACTAGCCATTACCTAGCAACTAACCATTACCTAGCAACTAACTATTACCTAGCAACTAACCATTACCTAGCAACTAACCATAATTACCTAGCAACTAACCATTACCCTAGCAACTAACCATTACCTAGCAACTAACCATTACCTAGCAACTAACCATTACCTAGCAACTAAAGTTGCTTGTAGTAAGGAACACAATAATTCCTGTTTGTAAAGTGAGACTTTAGTCCCGGATCTTGTAGTTTTGTCATTGGGCAGGAGGCTCAAGTGAAGCAAAATTTCTCGAACAATATGGGAAAAAGTTACATCATTTTCATTTATGTGCAATTGTAATTGTAACATGACTCTTTAGTCTTTAATATGCATTTGTTATAAGATGATGTGTTATCAAGGGTATATACTTACCTCCGTCACAAAAACAGCTTACTTGAAATTATTCTGTTTTTATAACCCATTGTAAATATGCAACTATTTTTTCGACGATAGTTTTTGCCTAAAATTACTGTAAAAATATACATACCTTCTATGGTGCTATAATATGAATTTAAACAAAAGATCAAATCGTGTATTATGATGATAACTCTTTATAAACAGTTTTATTATATAAATATCTTACTAAAACTATTACCTAGCTCTCAGTAAGAATGGATTTCAGTCTCAGTAAGAGAAGGAGGAAACTCAACCCTCTCACAGATGAGAAATACTCCGCAAGACTGTCCATGTACACAGTCCCTCCGCAAGGTAACATCACTTACTAACCATTACCTAGCAACTAACCATTACCTTGCAACTAACCATTACCCTAGCAACTAACCATTACCTAGCAACTAACCATTACCTAGCAACTAACCATTACCTAGCAACTAACCATTACCTAGCAACTAACCATTACCTAGCAACTAACCATTACCTAGCAACTAACCAATAACCATTACCTAGCAACTAACCATTACCTAGCAACTAACCAATAACCATTACCTAGCAACTAACCATTACCTAGCAACTAACCATTACCCTAGCAACTAACCATTACCTAGCAACTAACCATTACCTAGCAACTAACCATTACCTAGCAACTAACCATTACCTAGCAACTAACCAATAACCATTACCTAGCAACTAACCATTACCTAGTAACTAACCATTACCTAGCAACTAACCATTACCTAGCAACTAACCATTACCTAGCAACTAACCAATAACCATAACCTAGCAACCAACCATTACCCTAGCAACTAACCATTACCCTAGCAACTAACCATTACCTAGCAACTAACCATTACCTAGCAACTAACCATTACCTAGCAACTAACTATTACCTAGCAACTAACCATTACCTAGCAACTAACCATTACCCTAGCAACTAACCATTACCTAGCAACTAACCATTACCTAGCAACTAACCATCACCCTAGCAACTAACCATCACCTAGCAACTAACCATTACCTAGCAACTAACCTTTACCCAGCAACTAACCATTACCTAGCAACTAACCATTACCTAGCAACTAACCATTACCTAGCAACTAACCATTACCTAGCAACTAACCATTACCTAGCAACTAACTATTACCTAGCAACTAACCATTACCTAGCAACTAACCATTACCCTAGCAACTAACCATTACCTAGCAACTAACCATTACCTAGCAACTAACCATCACCCTAGCAACTAACCATCACCTAGCAACTAACCATTACCTAGCAACTAACCTTTACCCAGCAACTAACCATTACCTAGCAACTAACCATTACCTAGCAACTAACCATTACCTAGCAACTAACCTTTACCCAGCAACTAACCATTACCTAGCAACTAACCATTACCTAGCAACTAACCATTACCTAGCAACTAACCTTTACCCAGCAACTAACCATTACCTAGCAACTAACCATTACCTAGCAACTAACCATTACCCAGCAACTAACCATTACCTAGCAACTAACCATTACCTAGCAACTAACCATTACCTAGCAACTAACCTTTACCCAGCAACTAACCATTACCTAGCAACTAACCATTACCTAGCAACTAACCTTTACCCAGCAACTAACCATTACCTAGCAACTAACCATTACCCAGCAACTAACCATTACCTAGCAACTAACCATTACCTAGCAACTAACCATTACCTAGCAACTAACCTTTACCCAGCAACTAACCATTACCTAGCAACCAACCATTACCTAGCAACTAACCATTACCTCCGCAAGGTAACATCACCACTACTGAGTTTTACAGCACAGCTCTCGACAGGCTCACAATTCTCCGGTCTATCTACAATAACGGTATTAAGTATAACCGAGGTAGTGACATGTACCTGAAAACTGTTACCTCTGAGATAAAAACACACCTCCCTCTGAGACCTAGTGTCCTGGAGGAGACAGATAATAACGCAAAAACTAAAACTGAGGAGAGAAGAAAGGATCACATCTCGCACTTTCTTCTGAGATTAGCTTATTGTAGAACTGAGGAAGCGAGGTAAGAGTTTAATTTCCAAGTGTTCTCTAGATTATTTCCTTTTCACCCTTTTGAAAAAAGGCAATAGTGAAAGGTTACGAATGGACGTTTTTGCAGAAAAACGTGGATTTTGGAGATTGCAGTACGTAGGTGGGTTTGAGTATGTCGTGTTCCTTCCGTTAGTAACCATGCAACGAAAAAGTTGCGCGCGCGAGGATTGCTTGCGGAGATGTGATGTATAGATAGCCTGTGATCTATGAATGCGCGGCGCAACTGTGTTATAATGTATACGATATAATGTATAATATTAGGTTATATTATGCCCAATTTGTACGTGGCACGCGTAGTGTATATTGATGTGTACTCGAGTATAGTTTACCTTTGCTTACAATTTAAGTTCTTTGCTTTACAAGTTAAGTTCTTTGGCAATTGAACTGAATTTCAAGTTTTTCCTGTACTTAATGCATAATTTATAAATATTATTATCATGAAGACTGAGTCTGAAGTGAGCTGATTGGAGCTTATACTTAAATTTATAGTAAATGTGAAATGGAAATCTAGCGTCCGCCAAAACGAAACAACGGGCGCAATTCTTGTTAGTAACGATTTGGTGAAGTTTTTGTTTTAAAGTTAACAAGGTTTAAAACTGATTAGGTTTATAAATATTTTTCCGGTAGCCGAGGTAAGATGGATAGTATTCTCACGTGTTATCTCACGTGTTATCTCACGTGTTATCTCACGTGTTATCTCACGTGTTATCTCACGTGTTATCTCACGTGTTATCTCACGTGTTATCTCACGTGTTATCTCACGTGTTATCTCACGTGTTATCTCACGTGTTATCTCACGTGTTATCTCACGTGTTATCTCATGTGTTGTCTCCCGTGTTATCTCATGTGTTGTCTCCCGTGTTGTCTCCCGTGTTATCTCCCGTGTTATCTCACGTGTTATCTCACGTGTTATCTCACGTGTTATCTCACGTGTTATCTCACGTGTTATCTCACGTGTTATCTAAGTAAACATAATATGGTTACAGGAAGTGGTTCTGTGATTGCGAGAAGGAGTTGTTCAGACTGCGATTAGAGGAGCACAGAGAGGAGATCTACCAGTTCCTAGTGGACAACTCTCTAAAGTTTGAGGAAGTAGGAGAGAGCGAGGTGGCAGATAAGCAGCAACTGATAAGAGACTCAAGTCAGATCCACCACAACAAGGAGAAGATAACAGTGTACAAAGTGCCCTTCATTGAGGCTCTAGAGCTGGTGAAACACAGGCGTGTATATGTAGAGGCAGGGATGGCGTACGTGCCGCATACTGAGCTTGTTTCCATTCTAACGGGCATGTTCCGCGCACATCTCAGTAAGTGTCTGATAAAGTGCGCGCGATCTCTGCCAGCTGTTAGTGACGATGAGAGGATAATGTCTATACTGAACGAGCTTACTACTGCGTATAATGGGGACGACTTTAGTAGCACTAAGTTAGAGGGCCAGGTCTCTGTGTCTCAACTACCTGCTGTCTCTAAAACCTCCTTCCCTCCCTGCATGAGGAATATTTACGAGGTGTTCACCGAGCAACATCACATAAAGCACGGAGCTAGGTTGCAGTTCTGTCTCTTCCTCAAGGGACTGGGGCTCAGTATTGAGGATGTCAGGACTTATTTCAGACAGGAGTTTTGCAGGAAGATGGACTCGGAGACGTACGGTAAAAGTGGGCACGACTACATGGTCAGGCATTTGTTTGGGAAGGAGGGGAAGAGATCAGATAAGACACCTTACGGGTGCATGAAGATAATAACAGGGTCAGGGCCCTCTTCCGGGGATTGTCATGGCTGCCCCTTCAAACACATGGATGCGGAGAATTTGGAGAGGAAGCTGTCCTCGTGGAAGATTCCAAAGATACATATCAGGGAGATACTAGGTCTAGTAGCAGGGCAACACTACCAAATAGCCTGTTCTAAGTACTACGAGGTTACACACAACAAGGGGGATGCTGCATTTGGACTGAATCATCCTAACCAGTACTTCTTGGAGTCTCAACAAGCACTGGGTAACAAAGTCAATGTAGGTAAGCAAGGTTACCAGTCTTCTCAATCTTCCGCTCAGTCCTCTCAGTCTATACCAGGGTCTCAGTCTCAGCCTGGTAACGTGTCCCAGTCTGGTAACCTTGGTAACCAGCCTGGTAACGTGTCCCAGCCTGGTAACCTTGGTAACCAGGCTGGTAACGTGGCCCAGGCTGGTAACCTTGGTAACCAGGCTGGTAACGTGGCCCAGGCTGGTAACCTTGGTAACCAGCCTGGTAACGTGTCCCAGCCTGGTAACCTTGGTAACCAGGCTGGTAACGTGGCCCAGGCTGGTAACCTTGGTAACCAGCCTGGTAACGTGTCCCAGGCTGGTAACCTTGGTAACCAGCCTGGTAACGTGTCCCAGCCTGGTAACCTTGGTAACCAGACTGGTAACGTGGCCACTATCTTAACTCCAGAGGAGTTGAACGAATTGGCTGAGGACGAGGATTTTGACGATATCTGATTAGGGCAGTAAATCTTAAATCTTTATTTAGGATTGAATTCTTGGATTTCCCACGACTACTTTTTATGTATTTTAACGCATTTCAACGAAATTTTATGATATTCTATATTGACAATATTTATTAGTTAATATTATCTTTTAGTAATTACATTACAATCCATGTATCAGACAAAAATAACGATTGTTATTATTAGCTTCAACCTCTACATACGTGTCCGCGTGATTATTGAACCTTGTTTACTACATATTTATAATTAATGTGAATTCGAATGTGATTTTAAATCGCTGCTATTCAACTAACATAAAAACTAATATAAAAATGTGCAATATTACTTATTTAAGGTTTAATGTTTACCTTGTTACCTTGTTATTGATACTGATTCCAAACAGGACACGTCTGCAAATTTCTAAATATGTGATTTTAACGTTAACACTCTTTTAGCACATGATAACCTGAACTCTGCCAGCAAGTGTAAGTTTCTTAGAAAACCTTTTAACTTACCTTTACCTTGGAATATCAGTTGTATATTGTGAATACCTTGACTTTCTCCGGTTGTAGATTTTGAGTCATCTCAATTTTGGCACAATTCAGATCCTATGTCGACTGGGCGACTGTATTTTCCTTAACGGCTTATTTTACATAAACAGGTGCAAAAATAAGACTGAATTAGTGCAGTAGGATAGCTTAAAGTCCCGGAACATGTAATACAAAACTAGATGTATCTCTTATCAATGTATCAATTTCAGGAACACAATATTTAAAATTGAGAAGGTAGTTTTACGTAGGGCGCGAAAACAAATTTGTTATGAAAAAGGTCTCCTCTTCGCGCGTCACATGCGTTTTTAAGCGCGCTTTTATAGAATTTTTGAAACTTCCCAACAGAAGAATATCATGTGACGTTGGTCAAACCCGTAACCGTCTGTTTCCTCCTACTTTTACGTCCAAAGAAATGTCCCTGCATTAATCTTATATAGATGAGCATGATGGAATATCAAAATATCGTGAACCGCTTTTACCGGAGATCGTAATTCGTATCGTACACTTTAAAACGAATATTCTTACCACCAGCAATCGAAATAAAAATCATTCACACATTAAAAACAATTCGGCCCTCAAGTAACTTTATTTTATCGTGTTAAAGTTGACAATTGTTTTATCCCAGGAGGCAATGGTCTCGGTAGAGAAGAACAGGGATATCGTATCTTACTACTGCACAAAACACAGCTGGCGCGGGAAGTACAAAAGAGTTTTCACAGTCGGTACCCATGCCCTCTCCACCTACAACCCCGGCTCTTCCGAACAAACTAATATATGGCCCTATTCTGATGTGTTTTCTATCATTCCCAGTCCCAAATCTAATAACGAGTTCAAACTATTTGTCCGTAAGAACCCTGGCAAGTCACAGCAGACAGACGTTACATTCTCCTGCGAATACAGACTGGAATTGCTAACTTACGCACTGAAGTATTTCCCCAAGTTCACAGGGAGTCAGACAATAGAGTTCCCGCGGTACAGATGCGTGATGATAGATCACACCGATCACAGAGTTGAAGTGAACCTGATACTGACCCCCTGTTCTATTGAGGAATACACTGTAGCTGGTAAACTGCTCAACAGTTATAACTACAAAGACACGCAGTCTATAGCAAGGGTTCAGGATTACCCTGGCGGGTTTGCTATGATATACGGTAGTATCGGGAGAATGGTGTTGTTCGGTACTAATCAGCTGGACGAACTTCTGAAAAACGTGGAAAAGGAAGCAATGAAAGGGATGGCAATTGTTATAAACACTAGTAAGAAAATCATCTCCCAAGCGGACTTCATGGAGGGCAGATGGGGGAATTTCAGTGATGATCAGTCCCAAACCTCACTGTCAGAGTTCAATGTTAACCTGCTCTCTAGTTTCGGGGAGGCGACCCCGCGTATACTGTGTTTATCAGAGTCGTGTGTGTTAGAGCGGGACCCGAACACATACAACGTGTGTACAATGCAGCCTCTAACTGACATATGGGCCCTTATAAGACATGGGGAGGATCCCCAGATGTTTACTATCGAGTATAACAGTATGGTCAAGTCAACCTACACCTGTCAAGATAGAGACGCTCTGTTAGCCAGCATCCTGGACGGAGCGCGCGGCAATAAAAACAGGGATATTTGCGTACAGGCCATGAAAACTAACATGGGGGCTAGGATCGGCCCTCTATATCTACCTGTTGAAGAGGTCTGTAGTGACTTAAGTTTATCATTTAAACTAAATAGCATTTTATAACTCTGTATCTGTCTAAAACTGTAACCATGGTAACCTGTATATCCAACAGGAAGTGGAGAGTATCTGTCTAAAACTGTAACCATGGTAACCTGTATATCCAACAGGAAGTGGAGAGCATCTGTCTAAAACTGTAACCATGATAACCTGTATATTCAACAGGAAGTGGAGAGTATCTGTCTAAAGCTGTAACCATGGTAACCCGTATATCCAACAGGAAGTGGAGAGCATCTGTCTAAAGCTGTAACCATGGTAACATGTATATCCAACAGGAAGTGGAGAGTATCTGTCTAAAACTGTAACCATGGTAACATGTATATCCAACAGGAAGTGGAGAGCATCTGTCTGAAACTGTAACCATGGTAACCTGTATATCCAACAGGAAGTGGAGAGCATCTGTCTAAAGCTGTAACCATGGTAACATGTATATCCAACAGGAAGTGGAGAGCATCTGTCTGAAACTGTAACCATGGTAACCTGTATATCCAACAGGAAGTGGAGAGCATCTGTCTAAAGCTGTAACCATGGTAACATGTATATCCAACAGGAAGTGGAGAGCATCTGTCTGAAACTGTAACCATGGTAACCTGTATATCCAACAGGAAGTGGAGAGTATCTGTCTAAAACTGTTAGCAGAGGTAGGAACTAAAAAGGACACTACACAGACGCTTATAGAAGCAACACGGTTCTTCAACACAAACGTCAGTTACAGTGGCCTGGCCCACGCAGTCACAGAAGAGCGACTATTTGCGGAGAACAAAGAGAGACTTATCAGCAACGCACTCGGCGCGCTCGTTATAGCTGAAGTGGGTATTAACGTGCAATCTGTTTAATAATTCTAGTTACTATTACGTTAATTATTTCATGTATTTTAACTAGCTAGTAACTAATACGTTAATTATTTCATAGATTTTAACAAATCATCCCACAAAATAGCAGAATTTATAGTTTTATCACTAACTACGTCCAGTGTAAAATAGCAGAATTTATAGTTTTATCACTAACTACGTCCAGTGTAAAATAGCAGAATTTATAGTTTTATCACTAACTACGTCCAGTTAATAGCAGAATTTATAGTTTTATCACTAACTACGTCCAGTTAATAGCAGAATTTATAGTTTTATCACTAATCCAGTGTCCGACCTATAAATAGCAGAATTTATAGTTTTATCACTAACTCCGACCAGTGTAAAATAGCAGAATTTATAGTTTTATCACTAACTCCGACCAGTTAATAGCAGAATTTATAGTTTTATCACTAACTACGTCCAGTGTAAAATAGCAGAATTTATAGTTTTATCACTAACTCCGTGCAGTGTAAAATAGCAGAATTTATAGTTTTATCACTAACTCCGTGCAGTGTAAAATAGCAGAATTTATAGTTTTATCACTAACTCCGACCAGTTAATAGCAGAATTTATAGTTTTATCACTAACTCCGACCAGTTAATAGCAGAATTTATAGTTTTATCACTAACTCCGACCAGTTAATAGCAGAATTTATAGTTTTATCACTAACTCCGACCAGTTAATAGCAGAATTTATAGTTTTATCACTAACTCCGACCAGTTAATAGCAGAATTTATAGTTTTATCACTAACTCCGACCAGTTAATAGCAGAATTTATAGTTTTATCACTAACTCCGACCAGTTAATAGCAGAATTTATAGTTTTATCACTAACTCCGACCAGTTAATAGCAGAATTTATAGTTTTATCACTAACTCCGACCAGTGCCCGACCGTTAAAGAAACAGAAGCAAATTTCCACGCCATGAGAAGACTAGTGGCGTCCAGAGCTGGTTTTGCTGCTTTTACTAACCTTCCTGGGTTTAGGGAGAAGCTCGGTCTCAAGGTTTGTAGCTATAGTAACCGCATGGTAACCATAGTGACCATAGTAACCATAGTAACCGCCACCCAGCCTACTAGATTTGTATTGTTTACGTAAAGCTCATATAATATACTATACTAAACGTGTATGTTATACTATACTAAACGTTTATGTTATACTACACTAAACGTTTATGTTATACTTTACTAAACGTGTATGTTATACTTTACTAAACGTGTATGTTATACTATACTAAACGTGTATGTTATACTATACTAAACGTGTATGTTATACTTTACTAAACGTGTATGTTATACTTTACTAAACGTGTATGTTATACTATACTAAACGTGTATGTTATACTTTACTAAACGTGTATGTTATACTATACTAAACGTGTATGTTATACTATACTAAACGTGTATGTTATACTTTACTAAACGTGTATGTTATACTATACTAAACGTGTATGTTATACTATACTAAACGTGTATGTTATACTATACTAAACGTGTATGTTATACTTTACTAAACGTGTATGTTATGCTTTACTAAACGTGTATGTTATACTTTACTAAACGTGTATGTTATACTTTACTAAACGTGTATGTTATACTTTACTAAACGTGTATGTTATACTATACTAAACGTGTATGTTATACTTTACTAAACGTGTATGTTATACTATACTAAACGTGTATGTTATACTTTACTAAACGTGTATGTTATACTTTACTAAACGTGTATGTTATACTTTACTAAACGTGTATGTTAAGGACACGTTCATAAAAAAGGTGCAATTCAGCTCTCAATTTTTTTAGCCAAAATTTGTTTTTTGTCAAAAATGAACCTTAATATTGACCAACTTCAACCAAACTTTCAGAATATGCTTGTTTTTACATAATGAAGGCTATGTTGGCAGAATAATTAACAAATATTGATATTTGGGCAAGTTATGACACAAAACTCACTTTTGTGACTTTGGAAGCCACTCACCCATTCATTTAAAACCAGATTGTTGTGCAACGTACTTGAAGGTGTTTAATACACACTTTTAGGTAAGTTAAGCGATAAAGGGTCAGAGAGTCACATATAAATGGCTGAGATAGAGCAAAAAAATCACAATATGGCCAAATTTGTGGAAATTAACGTTTTTAACGATAGATAGCCAATATCAAAGTTCAGAAACAATTTTTTACAGCTCAAAATATGGCGCAAGCAAGAAATTAATCAATTATTTTCTGTTAAACGGTCACAATCGACACAAAAATCACATCTAATTTTAAAACAAAGTTTTAATCATTTTCTAGACTCATAATTAGACATTTAGACTGTTACTATTTTGTTTTGCTACATTTGAAATTATCTTAGACTGTTCTGAGCATGTAAGGCTACATATAAAACACATTTATCACGTTTGAAAGTTTGAAATGCGAGAGATTGAGTTTATTTCTCAAATTTGCCATCGTCACTTAATTATCTTCTAAAATAGAATATAAATGATGAATCTTAGCTTGTTTGATTCTCCTATCTTATGTTCAAGTGATATAGGGCTTGTTTCAGACAATAAAATCACATCAATTGGTTAAATTAAATCCAATAAATTGCAATATGTATGATAGAGAAAGACCAACTGTGTTGTATCATAGAACTATAAAATCGATCTGAAATTGCTGTTAAAAAACGTTAAAAACTGGTAAGTTGGTGCCACTGTTGACTCAAATATCACACAGCACACATGCCGAAACTCCTTCATTAACTAGAGACAATAAAAGTTGATGATATAGAACGCAGAATAAAATTAACTCTGTGGTTCAGCAAATAGGTCGAGATTTTTTCGTGTGATTATTGTGCCAATAATTGACCGAATATCGATTTCAATGAACTTTTCAGGTCTAAAATTGTCTCAAGAAAAAGATTTGATAGCATAGAAAACGCATACATAATCGTTAATGGGCTGAAACTGCAATTAGATAGTCACAATCGCCTTTTATACGTGATTTTTGTGTTCAAAGTCGGCCTTTTTTGTCATCATGCCTGACACTATTGTTCATTAATCAATTATAAACGATTTTGATAGCTTCAAAACCGATTTCCGCTTCAAATATCACACTTGACTTGAAAACTACAAGAATAGAAAATAAGTTAGGACTTTATCTTGTGTGATTATTGTGCTAAAAATTGACCGATTATCGATTGAAACCAACTTTTCAAGTCTAAAATGGTCTCAATAAGAGATATAGACCAAAGAGCAATGAAAAAATGTACGATAAATGGGCCTGAACAGGAAGTTGATAGTCACAGTAACTTTAAATATGTGATTTTCGTGTTAAGTTTTTGCCTGGTGTTACAGTTTTCAATTCAGATTACTATTTAAAGTGTTTAGTCAAATTCATGATACATAGCAGCAGTTCAAAACCTAAAACACGGTAAACAAAAACAAACACACGAAGTACTGACAAATTTACTGCCTAGTAACACACTACACAGAAATGTGATTATTGTGTGGAATTTAGCCCCACTTTGGCAAGCAGAATCACGAAACTCAAGAATGTATACACACACGATGACATCTAGCAACATTTTAATATCCAATTAGTGAATTAAGCACTTCAAATTCACCTCTGAAAATCGGCCATTTTTTACATTGAAATGTGATTATTGTGCTAAATTGGCCCTCTTAACGAATAAAAACGTGTAGAATCGTATCATATGACTGATAAGAACTTGTACTATCAATATTGACCATACAAAATGAAAAATAGGCCCCATAATAGAGGTTGTGTTAAACCAAAAATAGAAATTTTGTGACTTTTGTGTTATTTTCAGAGCCCCAAACTAAACGACTATCACTCCGTAACTAAGGAAAAAAATTATTTGGCGATTTCAGCATTGCAAAATTTGAACGTTTAACTTAACCATGGGATTATTATCATGTTTCTCATTTTGATAAGAAGACACAAAAATCACAGTTAACAAATTTTGGCTGAATTTCATCTTTTTTATGAACGTGTCCTTATACTTTACTAAACGTGTATGTTATACTATACTAAACGTGTATGTTATACTTTACTAAACGTGTATGTTATACTTTACTAAACGTGTATGTTATACTATACTAAACGTGTATGTATACTTTACTAAACGTGTATGTTATACTATACTAAACGTGTATGTTATACTTTACTAAAACGTGTATGTTATACTATACTAAACGTGTATGTTATACTTTACCTAAACGTGTATGTATACTATACTAAACGTGTATGTTATACTATACTAAACGTGTATGTTATACTTTACTAAACGTGTATGTTATACTATTCTAAACGTGTATGCTATACTTTACTAAACGTGTATGTTATTACTTTACTAACGTGTATGTTATACTTTACTAACGTGTATGTTATACTATACTAAACGTGTATGCTATACTTTACTAAACGTGTATGTTATACTATACAAACGTGTATGTTATACTTTACTAAACGTGTATGTTATACTATACTAAACGTGTATGTTATACTTTACTAAACGTGTATGTTATACTTTACTAAACGTGTATGTTATACTTACTAAACGTGTATGTTATACTTTACTAAACGTGTATGTTATACTATACTAAACGTGTATGTTATACTATACTAAACGTGTATGTTATACTTTACTAAACGTGTATGTTATACTTTACTAAACGTGTATGTTATACTTTACTAAACGTGTATGTTATACTATACTAAACGTGTATGTTATACTTTACTAAACGTGTATGTTATACTTTACTAAACGTGTATGTTATACTATACTAAACGTGTATGTTATACTTTACTAAACGTGTATGTTATACTATACTAAACGTGTATGTTATACTTTACTAAACGTGTATGTTATACTTTACTAACGTGTATGTTATACTTTACTAAACGTGTATGTTATACTATACTAAACGTGTATGTTATACTTTACTAAACGTGTATGTTATACTTTACTAAACGTGTATGTTATACTTTACTAAACGTGTATGTTATACTTTACTAAACGTGTATGTTATACTATACTATACGTGTATGTTATACTTTTACTAAACGTGTATGTTATACTTTACTAAACGTGTATGTTATACTATACTAAACGTGTATGTTATACTTTACTAAACGTGTATGTATACTATTCTAAACGTGTATGCTATACTTTACTAAACGTGTATGTTATACTTTACTAAACGTGTATGCTATACTTTACTAAACGTGTATGTTATACTATACTAAACGTGTATGTTATACTTTACTAAACGTTGTATTTATACCTATACTAAAACGGTATGCTTATACTTTACTAAACGTGTATGTTATACTTTACTAAACGTGTATGTTATACTTTACTAAACGGTAGTTATGACTATACTAACGTGTTTGTTACTTTACTAACGTGTATGTTATACTTTACTAAACGGGTAGTTACTTTACTAAACGTGTATGTTATACTTTACTAAACGTGTATTTTTATTAAACAAAGTGTATTTTTATACCCTTTTTTAAAAGTTATGGGTTTTATTTACTAAAGTGTATGTTTTTAAATTAATAAAGTGATGTTATTTTAAATAAAATTTGTTATATTACTTTAAAAGTGGGAGTTTTAATACTAAAGTGGGATTGGGTTTTATTTCTAAAAGTGTAGGGTTTAAAAAAAACTCCCCGGGGATGTTAAAAACTTTTTAAAGTGTTTGTTTTTACTATACTAAAAAATTGTTTTTATATATTTTAAAGGGTTTGCTAACTTTACTTTAAATATTGGGTTTTTTTATAAAAAAGTGAGGGGATCCCTTTTCTAAAAGTGTATGGGTTAAAACTAACTTAAACGTGGGATGGGTTTACTTACAAACGGTATGTTTTTATAAATTTTAGTGCAAACATTCTTTTTAAAGTGTATGTTAACACTAAAGTGGGATGGTTTTACTTTTTCTAAAGTGTTTTATTTTTTTTACTAAACGTGTATGGTTTTAAATATCTAAACCCTGTAGGGTTTACTATACACCGTGTATGTTTTTTCTTTACTAAACGTGTTGTTTTTACTTTTCGAAACGTGGATGGTTTTACTTTTCTAAAGTGATGTTTATTATATTTAAGGGGGTTTAATTTCTTTACTAAAACGTGTTGTTTTACTTTATAAAAGGTTTGTTCTTTACTAACGTGTATGTTATACTTTACAAACGTTAGTTAACTTCTAAACGTGTTTGTTTCTTTTCTAAAAGGGTTTTTAGTTCAAAACTAAAATGTTTTGTTATACTTTTTTTAAAATGTTATGTTTTTATATATAAATTGGGAAGTTTACCTTTTTTAAAAAGTGTATGTTTTAAATTTACTAAAGTGTATGTTATATTTACCAAATGTTGTTTATATTTTTTAAAAGTGTTTTGTTATACTTTACTACGTGTATTTTTATTTTCTAAACGTGTATTTATAAATTTTCTAAAAAGGGTTGGTTTTTACTATATAAAGTGTTTTGTTTTTTACTTTTTCTAAAAAAAGTATGTTTAAATATTTCTAAAGTGTATGTTTAAATATACCAAACTGTTTTTTACTTTTTCTAAAAGTGTATGTTATAATATAAAAGTTTGTTATTCTTTACTAAACGGTATGTTATACAAAAATAAACCCGGGATTTAAAACCTTTTAAAAAACGTGTAAATTTTTACTAAATAAAGGGGGATGTTTACTTTACTAAACGTGTATGTTATCTAACTAAAAAAAGTTTTGTTATACTTTCTAAAGGTATTTTTATATATATAAAGTTTTATGCTTACTTTAAAAAACGTGTATATTATATTTTTAAATTGTATGTATAAATTTTCTAAAGTTATGTTTTTAACCTAACTAAAGGGTATGTTATATTTACAAAGTGGGGGGATGTTATTTTAACCAAAAATGTATGTTAACTTTATAAACGTGAATGTTTAAATATATAAAAGTGTATGTTATACTTTTTAAAGGGGTTGATTACTTTACAAAAAGAGTATGTTATACTTTTAAAAGTGTTTGTTAACCTTTTCTAAAGTGTATGTTATCTTTATAAACGTTTGGGGATACTATATAAAGTGTATTTTTACCCTTTTCAAAGTGTTTGTTAACTTTCTAAATTAAACTTACTTACCAAACGTGGGTTATTTTTTTCTAAACGTGTATGTTTTTTTTACTAAACCCGGGGATGTTTACTTTAAAAAAACGTTATGTTTTACTTTAAAAAGTGTATGTTTTCTTTTTAAATAAAGTGTAAAGTTTTTATATACCCAAAAGTAAAGTTTTTACTTTTAAAAAAAGTTAAAGTTATCTATACTAAAAAGTATATGTTTTTAAAATTTTTTAAAAGGGGAAAAGGGTTTACTATAAAACGTGGTTGGTTTACTTTTCTAAAAGGGATTTTAATTTTCTTAATAAAAAAAGTTTTTTTACTTTATAAAGTGTAGTTTAAATATACTAAACCCGGGATTTCTTAAATTCTAAAGTGTATGTTTTTTAACCCTTTTCTTAAAAGTGGAAAGTTAATTTTAATTTTAACGGGGAAGGTTTTTACTTTTTCTAAAGTGGGTTACCTTTTATAAAAGTGTATGTTTTACTTTTTCCCGGGGATGTTATACTTTACTAAAACGTGTATGTTTTTTACTAAAACGTGGATGTTAAAACTTTATAAAAGTGTATGTTTTATTAAAACGGGTTTTTTTTCTTTACTAAAATGTTTTTATACTTTACTAAACGTGGATGTTATACTTTACTAACGTGGGAAAGTTATACTTTACTAAAGTGGGATGGTTTTATATACTAAAGTGTAAATTTTACTTTTTAAAAGGTATTTTTACTTTACTAAACCTGTTGTATACTTTTTTCAAACGGTATGTTTTAAATTTACTAAACGGGTATTTTTATACTATACTAAAAAGTGTATGTTTACTATACTAAAAAAATGAAAGTTATACTTTTACTAAGTGTTGTTATAAAGAAACTGTAGGGTATACTTTAAACCCTGTATGTTATATTTACTAACCTGTAAAGCATTCTTACAAACGGTATGTTAAATTTAATAAAGTGTATGTTTTTTCCTATTTAAAAGGTAGTTTAATTTTTTCTAAAGTTTGTTAACTTTATAAACTGTATGTTATTCTTTCTAAAAGTGGGATGTTATACTTTTTCTAAGGTTTTGTTTAAATTTACAACTGTATGTTAATTTTAAAAATGTAAGTTATACTATACAAAAAGTGAAAGCTAAACTTTTTCTTTAAAAATGTTTTTAAACTTTTAAAAAAAGTTGCTAAATTATACTAAACGTGTATGTTATACTTTACTAAACGTGTATGTTATACTATACTAAACGTGTATGTCTTATACTATACTAAACGTGTATGTTATACTTTACTAACCCTGTTTGTTATATTTTTCTAAACGTGTATGGTTTTAAATTTACTAAAAGGTTTTTGTTATCCCTTTTCTAAACGTGTTGTTTTATTTCTAAACGTGTTGTTTAATTTCTAAACCCTGTATGTTTATTATAAAAGTGTATGTTATACTAAAACTAAATGTAATTTTTTAAATTTACTAAACGTTTTAATTGTTTTACTTTAAAATGTTTGTTTCTAACCAAACGGGTAGGGTTTTTTGGTGTTAAAAAGTTTTAAGTTTGGGCCCATGACGGGTGAGCCCCTGCAGCTGTAGCTCTTGGGCCCCCCCTGTGCAGCCCATGACGACAAACCCAACCCCCGACCGGGGCTCAAAAAGCCTCCCCGCTCTCCAAAAAAAGGGTTTCCCGGAAAAAAAGGGAAAACTTGTTGGGAAATGTCACCCGGGTGAGAGGTACAGGGGCCCCTGGGTTTTTAAAGTTTGCTCGATTCTTTCCTAACGCTCTCTGGGGTTCCCTTTCAGTGAAACTATGACTCGCCCCTTTTAAATTTTTGCTCGAGATGTTGCTGGGAGAAAACCCCCTTTTGTAACCCCGAGTTTAAACCCCTTTTCCCCCCTGTAACCCTAGTAAAAACCCGGGAAACCACATGTAACCATAGTAACCCCCTTGTGACCACCTAGTAACCCATTCCATGGAAAACCACCTAGTAACCTTTTTTTAACCCATAGTAAAACCCCAAAACCATAGTAACCCCAAGGGGGGCCCCCTAATAACCCCAAGAACCTTTGGGAAAATTGTCCCCTGTTTAAACCCAAGGAACCCCCTTTTGTAAAAAATTAGTAACAAAATAGTAACCCCCCCTAGTAACCACATAGTTTAAAAGTAAACCCCCTGGGAAAAGAACATGAACTTGAAAACCCTAGAAAACCCAAAAGTAAACCAATGTAAACCCCAAAATTTAAACCCCCGTAAAACCCCAAAAGGAACCCGTAACCCATAGTAACCCCAAAGGCCCCCATCGTAACCAATAGTAACCCCATGTAAACCCTAGTAACCCTGTCACCCTAGTAAAACCCCAAAGATGTCGGGGGGGGCAGTGACCCCTGTAACCCTTAAAATAAACCCCACCTGAACCCCAAAAGTAAACCCCCAGATTCCCCCCATGTAAACCCACGTAAACCAATACCACCCTAGAAAAATAACCCCCTAAAAACCACCCTAGTAACCAAAAGTCCCCAAAAGTAAACTAATAGTAACCCTAGTACCAATTTTACCCCCCAGGATTGGGGAAAAATGTTTTGGTTTTAAGTTGTTCCCACCCCGGGTTGGGCCCTTAACAAAGGGCGGGTTTTTGGGGTGAAAGGGTATTTAAAAGGAGGGGTTTCCCCGGAAAATTTGCCCTTTTTAAAAGCAAGAGTTTTTGCGTAAATGAGGGGGGCCTTTCTTAGACATTCCCCACTGGATAGTTTCCCCCCGGGAAAGATAGTAAAAAAGGTTTTGTTACCCCCGGGAACCCGTGTAAACCGGGTTTGTTCCCCCCCCGGAAAAAAGTAAACAGGTTAGTTACCCGGCAAAAGATGTTAAAAAGGGTTTGTTACCCCCGGAAAAAATAGGGAAAAAGGTTAACCCGGAACCGAAAGTAAACGGTTAGTTACCCCGGAACAGATGAAAAAAGGTTTTTTACCCCCGGGAAAAGAAATAAACCGGGAAATTAAACCCCCCCCAAAAGATAGTAAAAAAGGGGAGGGTTCCCCGGAACAGATAGCAAAAGGTTAGGTGGTTTTGGGTTTGGGGTTGGGGGAGAGGGCAGGCCCACTTATTTCCCTTCCCTTTTTTTTTACTTCCCCAACCCCACAGTTTCCAATTTTTTTATTAATTTTTTTTGGGATATAAATGTAGTAGTTGAAATAGTATATAAATTCAATAGACTAAAAAAATTTCAGGTTTATGGAACAATCTTCCCGACCCTTGCTAGGGTTGTGGACACTGCTCAAAGATTTACTTCTTTTCTGAGGAGGAAAAATTTCCCCATTGGCCCCGCTTAACTTTCCCGGAGATGCGAGGTGAGGTTCCCAAAATCTTTTATTTGGGGGAAACAGTGGTTTTTTACATCCCTTAAATTTTGGGGATCCCGGGTGTTTTTACATTTCCCTTTTTTGGGCAATTTACGCGGGTTTTAATTCCTTATTTGGGAACACGGGGGGTTTTTCAAATTTCCCTTTTTTGGGCATCACGGGGTGTTTTAAATCTCCCCTTTTTTGGGCATCACGTTTGGGGTTTTACTCCCCCTTATTTTGGGGATCACGTGGTGTTTTTTCTCCCTTTTTTGGGATCAAAGGGGGTTTTTAAAATTCCCCTTTTTTGGCATCACGGGGTTTTTTTAAATTTCCTTTTTTGGGAAACGTGGTTTTTTACATCCCTTATTTGGGCCCTCCCGTGGGGTTTTTACCTCTCCCTTTTTTGGGGATCCCGTGGTGTTTTTACACTTTTTTTTGGGGGATCGTGGTGTTTAAATCCTTAAATTTTGGGGATCCCCGTGGTTTTTTACATCTCCCTTTTTTGGGGATCCGTGGTGTTTTTTTCATCTCCCTTTTTTGGATCACGTGGTGTTTTTAATTTCCCTTTTTTGGGCATCACGTGGTTTTTACATCCCTTTTTTGGGATCACGGGTGGGTTTTAATCCCTTATTTGGGATCACGTGGTGGTTTTTTTCCCTCTCCTTTTTGGGGGATCAAAGTGGTGTTTTAAAATCTCCCTTTTTTGGGGGACCCTGGTGGTTTTTTCATCTCCTTTTTTGGCATCAGTGGTGGTTTTTCATCTCCTTTTTGGGGATAGGGGTGTTTTTCTCTCCTTTTTTGGGCACACGTGGTGTTTTTTCATCTTTATTTTGGGGGGATCACGTGGTGTTTTTCCCCTCTCTTTTTTGGGGGATCCCGGGTGTTTCAATTCCCTTTTTTGGGGGGAGTGATGTTTTTTATCCCTTATTTTGGTTGTGACAGATAATTTTTAAGGTGACCCGTAAAGACAGTTAAACCCGTTTTTCCAAAAGAAAAAATGAAGGGGCGGGATTTGCTAAACCTTTGTGAAACCCCAAAGGGCGATTGCCCGAAGAGCCCAAAAGTTTCAATAACGTACGTATCTAGAGAAGCCCTACCTTTTGGGGACCGTGTCGGGGTTAGAGAAGGGCCCCTTTTAAAAAGGGGCATAAAAACCCGGGAAATTGAGGGAAGAAGGAACAGGCAAAAAACGTTTTTAAATGGGAAACCCCCTTCTACGCCCGGTAAAATTTCTATTTCCCCTTTTTCTATCATCAAACAATACTTCCTAAAATCAGAAACCCGCGTTTGAAAGGGGGCCCCTTTAACTGTTTCTTGGAAGGGTTAAATGTATGGGGGTTCCATGGTTGTGGTTACGGAAAGGAGGTTACCATGGTTACTGATATGGAGGTTACCATGGTTACTGATATGGAGGTTACCATGGTTACTGATATGGAGGTTACCATGGTTACTGATATGGAGGTTACCATGGTTACTGATATGGAGGTTACCATGGTTACTGATATGGAGGTTACCATGGTTACTGATATGGAGGTTACCATGGTTACTGTTATGGATGTTACCATGGTTACTGATATGGAGGGTTACCATGGTTACTGATATGGAGGTTACCATGGTTACTGATATGGATGTTACCATGGTTAACTGATATGGAGGTTACCATGGGCTATATGATATGAGGTTACCATGGTTCTGATATGGAGGTCTACCATGGTTACTGATACTGGAGGTTACCATGGTTACTGATATGGAGGTTACCATGGTTACTGATATGGAGGTTACCCATGGTTACTGATATGGAGTTACCATGGTTACTGATACAGAGTTTCACCAGGTTCTACAACGACCACGCGACTGCTGCTCTGATCTGGAACTATAAAACACGTGAGGAGTTGAAGGAGGCACTGGACGCGGAGCTGCGTGCATTAACGTGGACAAAGAGTTGGGAGGGAAACACGACATCTCCTGGAACCACACAGAGTTTGAGGTTAGGAACAAAATCAAATAGCTCAGTCACTAAGTGCCCAATTAAAATAATTCTTTCTGGTCCCTCAAAATCAAATTTGCAGATTGGGACCACAATATAGTTATTAAGTTTAAAGTTAAACCTAATATTGTAAGGTTACATATTAAACACTAAACAGTCACGTGTTCTGGTTTAATATCTCTAAAGATGATAATTAACTGTATAGTTTTAGTAGTTGGAGCGGGTTCTAATTGCGTTTAAACAGCGGGCTCTAATTGCGTTTAATCAGCGGGCTCCAATTGCGTTTAATCAGCGGGCTCTAATTGCGTTTAAACAGCGGGCTCTAATTGCGTTTAATCAGCGGGCTCTAATTGCGTTTAAACAGCGGGCTCTAATTGCGTTTAAACAGCGGGCTCTAATTGCGTTTAAACAGCGGGCTCTAATTGTGTTTAAACAGCGGGCTCTAATTGCGTTTAAACAGCGGGCTCTAATTGCGTTTAAACAGCGGGCTCTAATTGCGTTTAATTAGCGGGCTCTAATTGCGTTTAATTAGCGGGCTCTAATTGCGTTTAAACAGCGGGCTCTAATTGCATTTAAACAGCGGGCTCTAATTGCGTTTAAACAGCGGGCTCTAATTGCGTTTAAACAGCGGGCTCTAATTGCGTTTAAACAGCGGGCTCTAATTGTGTTTAAACAGCGGGCTCTAATTGCGTTTAATCAGCGGGCTCTAATTGCGTTTAAACAGCGGGCTCTAATTGCGTTTAAACAGCGGGCTCTAATTGCGTTTAAACAGCGGGCTCTAATTGCGTTTAAACAGCGGGCTCTAATTGCGTTTAAACAGCGGGCTCTAATTGCGTTTAATTAGCGGGCTCTAATTGCGTTTAAAAAGCGGGCTCTAATTGCGTTTAAACAGCGGGCTCTAATTGCGTTTAAACAGCGGGCTCTAATTGCGTTTAAACAGCGGGCTCTAATTGTGTTTAAACAGCGGGCTCTAATTACGTTTAATCAGCGGGCTCTAATTGCGTTTAAACAGCGGGCTCTAATTGCGTTTAAACAGCGGGCTCTAATTGCGTTTAAACAGCGGGCTCTAATTGCGTTTAAACAGCGGGCTCTAATTGCGTTTAATCAGCGGGCTCTAATTACGTTTAAACAGCGGGCTCTAATTACGTTTAATCAGCGGGCTCTAATTGTGTTTAATCAGCGGGCTCTAATTGCGTTAAATCAGCGGGCTCTAATTGCGTTTAAACAGCGGGCTCTAATTGTGTTTAATCAGCGGGCTCTAATTGCGTTTAATCAGCGGGCTCTAATTACGTTTAAACAGCGGGCTCTAATTGCGTTTAAACAGCGGGCTCTAATTGCGTTTAATCAGCGGGCTCTAATTACGTTTAAACGTAATTAGAGCCCGGCGGGCCCAGCGGGCTCTAATTGCGTTTAAACAGCGGGCTCTAATTGCCTTTAAACAGCGGGCTCTAATTGCGTTTAAACAACGGGCTCTAATTGCGTTTAATCAGCGGGCTCTAATTGCGTTTAATCAGCGGGCTCTAATTGCGTTTAAACAGCGGGCTCTAATTGCGTTTAAACAGCGGGCTCTAATTACGTTTAATCAGCGGGCTCTAATTGCGTTTAAACAGCGGGCTCTAATTGCGTTTAAACAGCGGGCTCTAATTGCGTTTAAACAACGGGCTCTAATTGCCTTTAAACAGCGGGCTCTAATTGCGTTTAAACAGCGGGCTCTAATTGCGTTTAAACAGCGGGCTCTAATTGCCTTTAAACAGCGGGCTCTAATTGCGTTTAAACAGCGGGCTCTAATTGCGTTTAAACAGCGGGCTCTAATTGCGTTTAAACAGCGGGCTCTAATTGCGTTTAATCAGCGGGCTCTAATTGTGTTTAATCAGCGGGCTCTAATTGCGTTTAATCAGCGGGCTCTAATTGCGTTTAATCAGCGGGCTCTAATTGCGTTTAAACAGCGGGCTCTGATTGCGTTTAAACAGCGGGCTCTAATTGCGTTTAATCAGCGGGCTCTAATTGCGTTTAAACAGCGGGCTTTAATTGCGTATAAACAGCGGGCTCTAATTGCGTTTAAACAGCGGGCTCTAATTGCGTTTAAACAGCGGGCTCTAATTGCGTTTAAACAGCGGGCTCTAATTGCGTTTAAACAGCGGGCTCTAATTGCGTTTAAACAGCGGGCTCTAATTGCGTTTAAACAGCGGGCTCTAATTGCGTTTAAACAGCGGGCTCTAATTGCGTTTAAACAGCGGGCTCTAATTGCGTTTAAACAGCGGGCTCTAATTGCGTTTAAACAGCGGGCTCTAATTGCGTTTAAACAGCGGGCTCTAATTGCGTTTAAACAGCGGGCTCTAATTGCGTTTAAACAGCGGGCTCTAATTGCGTTTAAACAGCGGGCTCTAATTGCGTTTAAACAGCGGGCTCTAATTGCGTTTAATCAGCGGGCTCTAATTGCGTTTAAACAGCGGGCTCTAATTGCGTTTAATCAGCGGGCTCTAATTGCGTTTAAACCGTTATCAGGTACACTACGATAGTTTGCTTAGTGAGGTAAAGATAGGGGATTACTACCTAAGACTACTGTTAGAAGAGGACGATAAGGTCTCCAAGATTCACAAACCCTACGAGTTCTTCAACGACATTTACCACCGGTTTCTACTGACTACTACTGTACAGATGAGGTGTATGTGTCTCCAGGTTAGTAACCACGACTACTGTTATTAGTAACCACGACTACGTGCCTTCAGGTTAGTTAGTTAATGCTTACAATAGTATTCAATAGTTATAATATTCAAATAGAAGACTGTATATTGTTGTAGTTAACAGTTTTAGTATTCAAATCACTGATGGTAACTATTGTAACTGGTAACCATGACTACTGTAATTTGTAACCATGACTACTGTAATTGGTAACCATGACTACTGTAATTGGTAACCATGACTACTGTAATTAGTAACCATGACTACTGTAATTGGTAACCATGACTACTGTAATTGGTAACCATGACTACTGTAATTGGTAACCATGACTACTGTAATTGGTAACCATGACTACTGTAATTGGTAACCATGACTACTGTAATTGGTAACCATGACCACTACAGGCGATGGGTGTGGTCTATAAGAGATATTACGAAGAGATAGGAACGTTCAATGACACGCGCTACCTGGTCCACATGTTAGACAAGTGTTCTGATAGACAGGTACTGTAACCATGGTAACCTGTAGACAGGTACTGTAACCATGGTAACCTGTAGACAGGTACTGTAACCATGGTAACCTGTAGACAGGTACTGTAACCATGGTAACCTGTAGACAGGTACTGTAACCATGGTAACCTGTAGACAGGTACTGTAACCATGGTAACCTGTAGACAGGTACTGTAACCATGGTAACCTGTAGACAGGTACTGTAACCATGGTAACCTGTAGACAGGTACTCATTACATATTATAGTAGGTGTAGACTGTAGTAGTACTGCACCAATTTATTTAATTATATTTATACCATTCAATTGGTAATTATTGAAATCTGTACCTTATATAGAGTATTCATTCATTATATTTATCATATTATTCAGGAGCGAGACAGGACTCTGCAATTCATGCACTCTCTTCTGAAGACGAAGAAGAACGTGAAGCTGTTGCTAGATGCGGGGGGTATAAAGATATTGATAGACCTGGTCTCACTAGCACATCTCCACACATCGCGGGCTACTACCCCCTTCCAGGTAACCACATAGTAACCACATAGTAACCACATAGTAACCACATAATAACAACATAGTAACCACATAGTAACCACCTAGTAACCACCTAGTAACCACTTAGTAACCACATAGTAACCACATAGTAACGACATAGTAACCACCTAGTAACCACCTAGTAACCACTTAGTAACCACATAGTAACCACATAGTAACCACCTAATAACCACATAGTAACCACATAATAACCACCTAGTAACCACATAATAACCACATAGTAACCACATAGTAACCACATATTAACCACATAGTAACCACATAGTAACCACATAGTAACCACATAGTAACCACATAGTAACCACATAGTAACCACATAGTAACCACATAATAACCACCTAGTAACCACATAATAACCACATAGTAACCACATAGTAACCACATAGTAACCACATGGTAACCACATAGTAAACACATAGTAACGACATAGTAACCACCTAGTAACCACATAGTAACCACCTAGTAACCACTTAGTAACCACATAGTAACCACATAGTAACCACCTAATAACCACATAGTAACCACATAATAACCACCTAGTAACCACATAATAACCACATAGTAACCACATAGTAACCACATAGTAACCACATAGTAACCACATAGTAACCACATAGTAACCACATAGTAACCACATAGTAACTACATAGTAACCACATAGTAACCACATAGTAACCACATAGTAACCACATAGTAACCACATAGTAACCACATAGTAACCACATAGTAACCACATAGTAACCACATAGTAACCACATAGTAACCACATGGTAACCACATAGTAAACACATAGTAACGACATAGTAACCACCTAGTAACCACATAGTAACCACCTAGTAACCACATAGTAACCACCTAGTAACCACTTAGTAACCACATAGTAACCACATAGTAACCACCTAATAACCACATAGTAACCACATAATAACCACCTAGTAACCACATAATAACCACATAGTAACCACAAAGTAACCACCTAGTAACCACATAGTAACGACATAGTAACCACCTAGTAACCACATAGTAACCACCTAGTAACCATATAGTTACCACATAGTAACCACATAGTAACCACAGTACGAGAGGTACTGTTTCAACTGTTCATAGTTACCACATAGTAACCATATAGTTACCACATAGTAACCACATAGTAACCATATAGTTACCACATAGTAACCAAATAGTAACCACCTAATAATCACATAGTAACCACATAGTAACCACATAGTAACCACCTAATAACCACATAGTAACCACATAGTAACCACATGGTGACCACATAGTAACCACATAGTAACCATATAGTTACCACATAGTAACCATATAGTTACCACATAGTAACCGTATAGTTACCACATAGTAACCACATAGTAACCACATAGTAAGGCTACTACCCTCTTCCAGGTTATAGAATTATAGATTATAATAACAGTTTTTAGTTAGTTGACTATGGTTGGCATGAAACCAAATTGAGGTACTGGAAGTTTGATTCCGGCCGGCGCGGAGGAAGCTTCCCAGGGAAAGCGCTACAAAACGAAACATCAAAATTTCCAAATGCTGTCCCATTTTTAAATATGATATTTCTAGAACCGAAATTTCACAGATTTTGGTCCAGTAACCAATTAGTCAGTTGACTATGGGTGACGTTAGACCAAATCGATGCCATTTTAAACCATAGCCTCACCCCCCCTCCAGCGGATGCTATTAAAGTATTACCAATTACTGCAAGTTACCATTGCATTGCATGGTTACTATTACCAATTATTGCAATCGATGTTTGTGGGATAGTGAGACATCTGGCCTGGTGATCTATGTGTCGTCTTAGCCTTAGATTTTCGGTCGTACTTTCTTAATCATATTGAGGAAGTTAATGTAAAACGTTACTATTAAGACATTTAATTTAGATAGTTTTAACTAATCATTAGCGCATTAGTACAATTGAAAATGAAATCTTTGAAAATAAGAAATCAGAATTCAGATTCCAGGTATAAAATTGAACATCGCTCACAATATTATTATGTACAACTGTTAGATTCGTTATTTGAAAGATTAAACGAATCAGGATGTAATTCTGTAAGTATTAGACATTGCTGAGGAGTAAACTATAGATACAATCATAATATTTTAAGATAGAATTAATTGATTTGATTTGAAACTTTTACAAAATAGCAAGTATACAAATGTACAGCAATTCGAACAAACATATAAAATGGGCCGAAATGTATAAATGCTAAAAAGCGTGGGTCAGTGAAACAAGTACAGAGGACAACTTTCAGAACAGGAGTTTTTTGGCCGCCCAAAGTCTCAATAACATCACCTCCACCTAGTAATAAAATTATGAAACGTGAAAAGTGTGAAACAATCAAATAATAATGTATTTATATAATATAATTGTCTCTCAAATACAGATAACGTCCGTAAACTCTTAAAATACTCCTACAAGTACATATTCTACTGATCAGTGTCCGAGAAACATGAATTACGTCATCATGGTGCCTTCTTAACCCGGCTACAGACCTTCCCGTTACGGATGTAGTGGTCGAGATGAGTCTGTTCAGCCCTCTTCTTCTTCAGGTCAGTTACCACGTTCTTCCTTGCTGCACGCTCTTCACTGGATCTATCAGGACAGATCCATACATCTTTGTGTGCATCAGCCATCCTCAGTCTCCCTGTTTTCATCAGAATCTGATGAACTGCTGTTGAGCTTGGGACGGTGATCTTGACTGGTCGGATAGCCGTGATACCTGGCCTCTTCCAGCCGACTCTAGTCGCTTCAAAATGAGGTTTCTCCCCGATCTCCTCCAATACTGCGGTTACCAGAGCTGGAAGCTGTTCTCCATCCTCTTCTTTCAGTCCAAACACTATCAGATTCTTGCTCCTGTCCTCCTCTGCAGCCACACTCTTCATTACATTCTTCAGAATTTTACTGTTGCAGACCGCGCCATTTGTGCTGTTCTTCTGTACAGCGGCACTGTAGCTCTTAATCCCTGTCTCCACCGTTGTTTGTACTGTCTCTTCAACTGACGTCTTAAACAACTGTAGTTGTTCGTCCTTCTGCACTAGCAACTGGTCCTGCAACCTGACCATCTTTTCCTTGTCTGCTAGTGCTTCCGTCTTGAGGCACTCAACGATTTCCATCATAGCGCTCATCTGACTACTCTGCCGTCGTACGAGGTCTGCTGCTTCCATAACCCAGTTTGCCATATACCTTTTATAGATAGACGGAGACATGAGTATTTCTTGGTCCATATCTCCACGAATTTCGAAGTTTTCTAATTTCAGTTGTCTTGCCATCGAAGTGAACCATCTATCAGCACAGCCCTCTACATCTTCCTTTTCTTCATAGTTGAAATCCTTGAGTTTCTTCTGAGATCGGGTCAAATGTGAATCATCCTCCGTGGTGTACATTGTATAGTAATGTACAAGTATACACACGCAAAGGCTTACTACGCGGTAGCAGCAAACTGAATTAATCGATTACAATTAAATTTTAAATACAAATGTTACATATATACACGAACTATGAAGTCAGAACTGTAAAATATAAGTAGCAAGTATCATACAATAAACACCTTACAGATTTTCTGTCTCAGCTAATACTTGATCTGAAAGTTCCTGATCCTCTTGTACTCTTATATGTTCCATCTGTATGACATCCAGATCATTGTTCCCGCTCTGTATGTCTTCAGTCATCGTCGAAATGAATCTTGTAATAGAATATACGACTGCGGAGATACTTAGCCTGATAAGTCTCTTTACATCTCCCAACTTTCTGCCTAGGAACTCTGTTAAAGTTTTTTCGTATATCAGCGGGTTGATAACAGAATTAAGAGGAAGAACTATCATCGCATACGTAACATACCATTTAGTTGCATCAAAAACGCCAAGATTATGCAAACCGCTTATAACAATAAATGGTACCCAGCAAAGGAAATCAGTCGCAACAATGAGAGTAATTTTATTCTGTAGAGCCCTATTGTCCCTCACTCTTTCTGGGGTATGATGCTGTCCTGATCTCCGTGAAGAAATCCTTGTCTGGATATTGATAACTATGTAGCAAAAAGTGATGATGATGAAGCAAACTAAGTTGACACCAAGCATAAGCCAAACTACTGGATCTCCTTTATGATCAGTTAAGTCTGCTCTACTTTCTATCGATTGTCTGATTCTTCTTGCATCGTCACTCCGAACAAAGTACTTGAATAAGCAGACACCGTCGTTACCATAAAAATGAACTGGACGTCTACTCAAAAGTCCATGTTCCTGAGTGAACATACCGTCCACCTTATCACCGATTTGTTTCCAGGTTAAATCCGTAGTTATGTTAGTGGTATTATAATGAGCTTGAAGAACATTGACATGTTTCTCTTTGTTGGGGAAGCCTATGAACACTTTGTAGATGGGATCATAGTACATTCCTTGTACAAAATATTCCTCTAATGAAGGTATCAATGGTGTAACAGCTATAGCTATTGAAGCAGCGATAATTCCGGTGACTAGGGAAGCGAGTTTGATAGTAGTACTTCTGTTTGCAGGGCCTGGAATACTCATTTTCTTAAAAGTGAGCTTATACATTCTGATGATACTTAAAGCTGTCATTGCGAAAAGGGACACTTGTGATCCAACTGTGCTGATGACCCCTAATATGGAGCATGCTGTTCCGGTGTACCATTCGGCTTGATTCCTGCAAAACCCGTTCCCATGTACAAAACTATCATAGAAAGACAACATAATTAAGTATAATCCGATAAATAGATCCCCTATTCCGATAAGACTGACCATTGCCTTATTAGTTAACATACTTCCAGTCCTACTATGATGAAGAGTTATCAACCCACGGAATACGGTGTATGAGTTGAAGATCAATGCTAGTACACCCATGACCCAGCATAATACCTGCAGTATCCAGTTTCCAAGTATTCTTTTCTCACAATCGGTATTGCATTCGTCTGAAAGGTCAAAGCAATCGTATATGCCATCACATCTCTGCGATAAGGAAATAAACTGATGTTTAGTTGAGTTCAAAGTGTCTTCACAAATCATGTGATTTGCACAATTCAACTCGTCACTCATGTCCCCACAGTCATCTATGAGATCACACACTTGCTTGTATTCCACACATATACTGTTATTGCATTGAAAATAGTCCTGGTGATATTGGCCTTTCGTTGAGTTCTCAACAAACGTTAGAAAAGAGTTGTTAGCAAGTGTATATACTCGATCAGGATATTGTCCAGGACATGAATTGTATAACAATGTTCTGTTTTTATTTAGAAGACATGGGGCATCTAGACATAGCTCCATGCAACTGAGAAACAGGTAATATTCACCAAACAAATAGCTGCAATTAACCTTAGAGGTCGGAACGATTAACTCTGACTTTGTTATTCCGAATACATCAATCCAGGGTCGTATGAATTCTTTCACTTCACAGTTAGTGTCCTCGCATAAATCTCGACTTGATCTGTGATAAAGAGCGGTCTTATTGATCGTTGGCAAATCTCTAGCGATCCTACAAACCTCATTCTCTGCACCGTCACCACACGTCTCCACTCCATCACAGAGTTGTTCGAATTGAACGTATGGTTTATCACCTTTCGGACACAGATAGACGTTTTTGCAAGTTTCATCACTTTCTTTAAAACGATAGGTTTTGTCATCGTGATTGCCACAGAAACTTAAGCCCCCAAGCTCAACCTGTTCATCCATTCCATCCATACAATCCGTCTCATTGTCCATTATCCAAGAAACTGGTATTCCGACATGCATACTTATTTCAAAGTTAAACCTACGGACACATTGAAATCTCTTCGTCATGTATTCACACATGTCATTTAGTTCGTCACTTCCATCAGTACAATCCCACACTCCGTCACACATCCTGTGTTTGTGTACTCTACAATCAGTGGAAGTAGACGGTGATATACAGCTGTTTTGAAGGTTATCGTCACATAACTTTACTGGTAAACTAGTCTTCTCATCCTTTTCATAACACAACATGTA
Organism: Bolinopsis microptera; assembly: GCF_026151205.1. NCBI lineage: Eukaryota > Metazoa > Ctenophora > Tentaculata > Lobata > Bolinopsidae > Bolinopsis > Bolinopsis microptera. Next base: position 40,711 of record NW_026971773.1, on the reverse strand, counting down.
CTTAGAAACACTCGAGTTATACCCATTAATATCACAATACCCTCCTACTCGCTCACTATCAGAACAGTTAGTCTGATCTAAATAGATGAAACAGTATGGATAGATGTCCTCCTTTATATCAAATACTGAGCACCTAGTATATTTCAATATAGGTACTGTTTTAATCTTGTTATTCCACACTTTAATGCCGTAATGTGTACACGTGTGTGGGGTAGTTTCAGTTACATTACAGTCCTGTTCATCCTCTCCTTTATCACAGTATCTGCCTCCGTCACATATATTCTGTACAGGAAGATACTTGTTCCTCCCATTATATCTGTGAGTAATTGTGCAGTTAACTCCGTATTTATACCCGTTACAATCACTTTCATCTATACACTTGGTTCTAGAGTCACATTTATCATTACAGATCAGCTCTGTTGTTTGGTACAATCCAGTACTAATATATTTATCATAATAAGGAGCTTGACTAGTTACAGTGTACTCTTGTGGGTCAGGCGTGCTATTGATTTGTGATACGGGACAATCCTTATCTACACTGCAGTTCTCATCACATCTGGTATAATTGTTATCGCAAAACAAGCCTCCACACAGCACATCTGTGTTTGTTATTTCTGTGTTTAACCCACATGCCTGATACATGTGGGGATCTTTCTCACACACTGTAGAAACACTCTCAAGCTGCTTCCAAAGCATCCCACTATTCTGTCTAAAGTACACGTCATCAGAGTGGGTACACTTGAAATAGTGTCGTTTCTTGTTATCATTGAAACACGCATTTTTCAGAAACCCGCCTACTTTTGCTACTGTACAATTTTCTCCTGATTTTCTCAGTTCGCTTACTATACTGTAGTCTACACAGTCAGGACAAGAACAGTAATAAGCCGTGTTACCACACCATCCATTATCACCACAACACGGGTCCTCCCCGTCAGGGTTACACTCACCAGGACTGTTATCAGGGAGGGGATAATCACTACCACATCCACCGTCATATCTCCACTTTCTCTTACCTCCTGATTCTCTCCAGTCCCTATATATGACACTGTAGTCTACACAGCGACGACAAGAGCAGTACTTAGCCGTGTTACCACACACATCATCATAATAGCCACAACACGGGTTCTCCCCATCAGGGTCACACTCAGCAGGACTGTTATCAGGGAGGCGATGCCTACTACCACATCTACCGTCATACCTCCACTTTCTCTTACCTCCTGATTCTCTCCAGTCCCTATATATAACTCTGTAGTCAACGCAGTCAGAACAAGAGCAGTGCCCAGCTGTGTTACCACACCACCAGCCATTACAACACGGGTTCTCCCCATCAGGGTCACACTCAGCAGGACTGCCATCAGGGAGGGGATCCCAACTACCACATCTACCGTCATACCTCCACTTTATCTTACCACCTGATTCTCTCCACTCCCTTACAAAGGTGTAGTTTACACAATCAGAACAAGAGCAGTGATCAGCCGTGTTACCACACACATTACCCCAAACGCCACCACAACACGGGTTCTCCCCATCAGGGTCACACTCAGCAAGACTGTTATCAGGGAGTTGATAATCACTACCACATCTACCGTCATACCTCCACTTTATCTTACCACCTGATTCTCTCCACTCCCTTACAAAGGTGTAGTTTACACAATCAGAACAAGAGCAGTGCCCAGCCGTGTTACCACACACACCATACCAGTCATTACAACACGGGTTCTCCCCATCAGGGTCACACTCAGCAGGACTGTTATCAGGGAGTTGATAATCACTACCACATCCACCGTCATACCTCCACTTTCTCTTACCTCCTGATTCTCTCCAGTCCCTATATATAACTCTGTAGTCTACACAGTCAGGACAAGAGCAGTACTCAGCCGAGTTACCACACCTACCATAATACTCGTAACTACAACACGGGTTCTCCCCATCAGGGTCACACTCAGCAAGACTGTTATCAGGGAGGGGATAGTATATACCACATCTACCGTCAGATCTCCACTTTATCTTACCTCCTGATGGAGTAAAGTATTGTACTACTGAGTGTTGCATGAATAGTTTATAATGTTAACATCAATTCATGTATAATTCCACTGTCCTATATTTAATAAAGGCAATAAAATTGTACTCATAGAAGCAATAAACGTACGCACTTGTACGTTTAAAATTTTGCACGGTTAAATTTGTTAAATATTTTCATGCCTCAGCTGTTTCTAACAAATAATGAATCCTGTATCTGACTGAAAAGCCGCACAATGTTTTGAGTATACGAGGTTTGTGATGTTATTTGGGTTTATTGGGGTCTATAGATCAAAAAAAATGTGGGTAGACAAAAAGTTATGTGTCCACCATGTCTGTGGCCACGCCCTTTTATATGATCGTGGGAAAATCTTACCTTTTCCTAATATAAATTCATATTTGCTCAATCAAAGCAAGTAGGGTATCAAAACTAATGTTTTTTGACCCAAGAAATCGATTGGTGATATCTATTTGACATTCAGACCACTCCCAGATAAGATAACCACGCCAATATTTACAATCGAGCATCAAAATTCCCAAAAATGTAAGCAATTTTTTTGGGCAAGTTGGGTGTTGAGACCTATGTTTTTTGACCCAAGAAATCGATTGGTGATATCTATTTGACATTCAGACCACTCCCAGATAAGATAACCACGCCCATATTTACAATCGAGCGCCAAGAATTCCCAAATACTCATATGGATCTGAAGACATTCCCGTCTATATAACTTCCGGCCCAGGGTTTGAGACATGGAATAGCTCAAGTGACCCATCAGAAACAAATTTGGCCTGGGTAGAAATTGTTACTATGGTGCAGTTTTGCGCAATTGACCACGCCCTTTTTTGGCACTTTTGCGACTTTAAAATCAAAATAACTCCGCTTCTAATTGGAATTAAAAGCTCAACTTGGCTTTACAGTTGTTCAGAATTATCACATTTAGGGGGGTAGAGCATATTTCTAAAGTCACTAGACATCAGGTTGTTGAGTTATATGACCACACCCTTTTTTCTCTCGCGAGTCATAATTTGCACACTAAATACAAGATATCTCGGCTTCTGATTGAGCTAGGTGCTTATCCGGGGCATTAACTTGTTCAAAATCATCAGTTTAAGTAGAGCATAATTTCAAAGTCCTCAAAGATCAGGTTGTTGAGTTTTTTGGCCAAAACCTATTTTTACGCTCTTGCAAGTAGCAATTGCAGCGCTTAAAATTAAAATTACTCAGCTTCTGATTGGAGTTAGGAGCTAAACTCGGGCATCAAAATGGTAAGAATTATCATATGGAGTGGGGTAGAACGTGGTTTCAGTCCCCAGACATCAGGTTGTTGAGGTATTAGGCCAAAACCTATTTTAACGCTCTCGCCAGTAGCAATTATAGCACTTAAAATCAATATAACTCGGTTTCTGATCGGAGTTCGAAGCGAAGGGTCGACCGAGTTTTTGGCCTCGGTTTTACCGAGGAATAGCGATTTTTCCTCGGCCTCGGTCAGGCCTTGTTCGAAGCTGAATTTGGCCATTAACATGCTTATTATGTTCAGAACTATCACATTGAGTAGTGATCTCAAAGTCCTCTGGTATCAGGTTGATGAGTTAATAGACCATAACCTTTACGTGACCAAGACAAAGCTACTTGTCTATGTTACTGAAGGTAGTTGGGACAAACTCTAAAGAGGAACTGCGAACCCTGATGCGGGACAGGGATATATGGAGGGGGTTATCTGGCGTAGATCGGACTTAGTTCTGACATAGTAGTAGTAGTATTAGTAGTTTATGCATTCGTGATAACAGCATTTCATAATGAAATACTAAGATATTTCCGCTTCTGGTTGGAGTTGAGTGTTAATCTTGGACATTAAAATGATCAAAGCTTCGCATTGAATAGAGTACTCAGACATCAGGTAGAACCTCTACTCCCCTTAGTACTGCTCTAATTCTAAATATCTTCATGCCCAGGCTAAGCACCGAACTCCGATCAGAAGCCGAGATATCTTTAATTGAGTGTTGTAATTATTGCAAGTAAGGGCATATTTCAAAACTGGTTCCACTTGGAGGAAATTTTAAAAATGCTTTTATCAATCCAATTTTGGAAATTTTAGAATGTTTGAACTTTATACTTTGAAAATCTGCAATATTGGAGACATCAATCTACTCTATCATGCAAAAATAGCTCATTCTATCATCGACACTAAAACAATCCTCAAAAGTGTGCTCTACTTCATAACGTCTCTAGATTAGGCCTTTGCTTGAACTAAACCCAAATTTTGTGTGTTAGTATATGAGATTTCATTTTTACAGACTGATATAAAGCCCAATCAAGGAGAAAGAGCTAACATGGGGAAAATGTGGTTTTAAAAATTTTGTCACTCCGTAACAAAAAAGTGTAAAAAAGTTATCTATTCTCTTAACTACACGCCTATTCCATTCCATATTTTCTGAAGTATCTCAGTGACCTTACACTAAGATTTTCCAACATTTTCGATTGATAACATTATAATTTAAGAGGAGATATGATGAGCCAAACTTTGGTCACTCCGTAACGCTGTGTTACGGAGTGACAAATTCAAGGGACATTGTCACTCCGTAACGAATTTTTTTATTGTCATAAATACACCAAAGGAGTTTGCAACCTATGCTGACAGTCTTCTCAAGTCAATCAATGTCGTGTATGTTGGAGATCTAGCCTCAGGTATGGAAGAGGAGTGCAGAAGGAAAGCAAGACCAGTTCCAGGAACCTTGAAAGTGCACCACATTGTCCGTTCTTTCAAAGATAACAGCTGCATCCTTACCTTTAGGGACACGTCAGTTGATGGATCTTTGATAAAGAAGAGTTTGCCGATGAATCATCTGCTCAGACGACTTCAACAACAGTTATTGGAGAGGAGGAAACACCATCATCTTCTAACAGCTGTGAAACTTACAACATTGATCAATTCGTGATTGTTAACTGGGAGGGTGAACTTTACCCAGGAGGGTGAACTTTACCCAGGAAAAGTTATTGGCAAGCCAGACAGCAGTAACCTTACCGTTAAGTGCCTTGTACCAGCTGGAAAACCTGGATCAATCTGGAAATGGCCTGACAAAGAGGACGTCCATGATTACGAACTTAGTGACGTGAAAGGAGCTATTGGTATGCCGAAGCTTTTGCCGGGAACAGGGAGGAGAATAGAGTTTGAAGTACCTGAACTTGCTTATAAGTGGGGTGTAAAGGTTTAAATTTTCGTTAATCTGTGTACATTGTACAGTTTATAACTTTAAACAAATAAGCCCAGATTTTTAAACATTTCATTATGATATGTCACTCTGTAACAGATTCTTAACCGAGTAATATTTGTAGAAAGTTAAACCAATGAGACTGATTTTTATGCAGTTGTTTATATTTTTCAAACAGTGATTTAAATGTGCTGTATTTTAAGGGAAATTTACAGAGTTGTAAGCTCCAGGGTTGATTTTTATCACATGATCGTATTTTTATTCATAATTGTGATCAAGACTTATATGAATTGTACCAGATTTGATTTATTTCACATCAATAAATTTGTGTGTCTACCTTGTTTAAGTGTTATCTATCTAATTTTGAAAAGAATTCTACTATTTAGAGCCAGGAACAGGATGAAAAATGATGAAAAATTCGAGTGGAATGAGAGACTGTTTGATGCGTCACTCCGTAAAAGTCACTCTGTAACAATCCCCAACATTTTTGAAGCCTCAAATTTTTTATTCCTTAGGCAATACACACTTTTTCTTGATTAATTATTGAAGGAAAATGTCTGAAAAGTGCCTGGAAGCCGTCAAAATGCAACTTTCAAGAATATCTGAGATAAAAATTAGGTCAGAATATGGGTGTACCAAAATCTTAAAATTTATCTAGTCACTCCGTAACGAAATTTCGACTTTTAATTACTCAAAAACGGATTGATTTCTCACTATTTTCTTTGGCAGATATGTAAATCATAGGTTTGAAAAGCCTTAGAAACATAATTTAACCAATAATGAACCTGTTTTCTTGGACATTTTTCGGAAAAAATCGGTAAAATTGTCACACCGTAACATTCTATAGTTTTGAAATATGCCCGTAAGTGCTTAGAAATATGGTGTTGCCTAACAACTTAACAACCTGATGTCTGAGGACTTTGAAACCCAACTTAATGTGATAATTCTGACCATTTTACTGCCCGAGTTTAGCTCCTAACTCCAATCAGAGGCTGAGTAATTTTAATTTTAAGCGCTGCAATTGCTACTCGCAAGAGCGTAAAAATAGGTTTTGGCCAAAAACCTCAGCAACCTGATGTTTGAGGACTTTTAAATTATGCTTAACCCCACTTAATATGATAATTCTGACCATTTAAGAGTTTAGCTCTTTACTCCAATCAGAAACCGAGTTATATTGATTTTAAGTGCTATAATTGCTACTGGCGAGAGCGTTAAAATAGGTTTTGGCCTATTACCTCAACAACCTGATGTCTGAGGACTGAAACCACGTTCTACCCCACTCCATATGATAATTCTTACCATTTTGATGCCCGAGTTTAGCTCCTAACTCCAATCAGAAGCTGAGTAATTTTAATTTTAAGCGCTGCAATTGCTACTTGCAAGAGCGTAAAAATAGATTTTGGCCAAAAAACTCAACAACCTGATCTTTGAGGACTTTGAAATTATGCTCTACCCTACTTAATATGATAATTCTGACCATTTAAGAGTTTAGCTCTTTACTCCAATCAGAAACCGAGTTATATTGATTTTAAGTGCTATAATTGCTACTGGCGAGAGCGTTAAAATAGGTTTTGGCCTAATACCTCAGCAACCTGATGTTTGAGGACTTTTAAATTATGCTTAACCCCACTTAATATGATAATTCTGACCATTTAAGAGTTTAGCTCTTTACTCCAATCAGAAACCGAGTTATATTGATTTTAAGTGCTATAATTGCTACTGGCGAGAGCGTTAAAATAGGTTTTGGCCTAATACCTCAACAACCTGATGTCTGAGGACTGAAACCACGTTCTACCCCACTCCATATGATAATTCTTACCATTTTGATGCCCGAGTTTAGCTCCTAACTCCAATCAGAAGCTGAGTAATTTTAATTTTAAGCGCTGCAATTGCTACTTGCAAGAGCGTAAAAATAGGTTTTGGCCATATAACTCAACAACCTGATCTTTGAGGACTTTGAAATTATGCTCTACTTAAACTGATGATTTTGAACAAGTTAATGCCCCGGATAAGCACCTAGCTCAATCAGAAGCCGAGATATCTTGTATTTAGTGTGCAAATGATGACTCGCGAGAGAAAAAAAGGCGGGGTGCAACACATAACCCCGCCAATTTCCGTCTAACCCCGCACTTGCGGAATTAGGCGGGATTTGGCGGGATCACGCGGGATTTGGCGGGATTAGGCGGGATTGGTGGGGTTAGATGTTGCACATAACCCCGCCAATTTCCGTCTAACCCCGCACTTGCGGAATTAGGCGGGATTACGCGGAATTAGGCGGGATTACGCGGAATTAGGCGGGATTACGCGGAATTAGGCGGGATTACGCGGGATTTGGCAGGATTACGCGGGAATTGGCGGGATTAGCGGGATTGACGGGGTTAGGTGTTGCACCCCGCCTAAAAAAGGGTGTGGTCATATAACTCAACAACCTGATGTCTAGTGACTTTAGAAATATGCTCTACCCCCCTAAATGTGATGATTCTGAACAACTGTAAAGCCAAGTTGAGCTTTTAATTCCAATTAGAAGCGGAGTTATTTTGATTTTAAAGTCGCAAAAGTGCTAAAAAAAGGGCGTGGTCAATTGCGCAAAACTGCACCATAGTAACAATTTCTACCCAGGCCAAATTTGTTTCTGATGGGTCACTTGAGCTATTCCAAGTCTCAAACCCTGGGCCGGAAGTTATATAGACGGGAATGTCTTCAGATCCATATGAGTATTTGGGAATTCTTGGCGCTCGATTGTAAATATGGGCGTGGTTATCTTATCTGGGAGTGGTCTGAATGTCAAATAGATATCACCAATCGATTTCTTGGGTCAAAAAACATAGGTCTCAACACCCAACTTGCCCAAAAAAATTGCTTACATTTTTGGGAATTTTGATGCTCAATTGTAAATATGGGCGTGGTTATCTTATCTGGGAGTGGTCTGAAAGTCAAATAGATGTCACCAATCGATTTCTTGGGTAAAAAAACATTAGATTTGATACCCTACTTGCTTTGATTGAGCAAATATGAATTTATATTAGGAAAAGGTAAGATTTTCCCACGATCATATAAAAGGGCGTGGCCACAGACCTGGTGGACACATAACTTTTTGTCTACCCAAATTTTTTTTGATCTATAGACCCCAATAAACCCAAATAACATCACAAACCTCGTATACTCAAAACATTGTGCGGCTTTTCAGTCAGATACTTGTAAGACAGATAAGGTAAATTTTATTTAAGGACACGTTCATTGACGTTTGAGGATATTGGTAGCCCTATTAAATAGCGCGATGGTCGATGAGGTAAAATTTGTCACACTATGAAACTATATGGTATATAAACCATCCATGGTTAGGACAATCGTTTCATCCTCTAGGCAAACTTGGTCACATAACGATATCTTTATCAGATGATAAGATATCGCTTAAATTCGGCCGGCAGTGAGATTCCGACATTGTCACACTATAAAAACGTGACAGAGTTAACATCGGCCCCTTGCTGCCGTGTTTGACAACATTTTTGAATTTCCAGTTCATAGAATAGTTCCATATGACAATTATCTACATATTTAGCGACTTTTTTCGTTAAAAGGTACCACCTGGTCAATTCCGTCACACATTTAAGAAATTTATACGAGGGAAATGAACCAAAGTCATTCCTTAACTTACCGCCGACAGCTTCTTCTTCGGGAGCAGGATCTTCTTCGGGAGCAGCTTCTTCTTCCGGAGCAGGATCTTCTTCGGGAGCAGGATCTTCTTCGGGAGCAGGATCTTCTTCGGGAGCAAGATTTTCTTCGGGAGCAGCTTCTTCTTCGGGATCAGCTTCTTCTTCGGGAGCAGGATCTTCTTCGGGAGCAGGATCTTCTTCGTGATCAGCTTCTTCTTCGTGATCAGCTTCTTCTTCCGGAGCAGGATCTTCTTCGGGAGCAGGATCTTCTTCGGGAGCAGGATCTTCTTCGGGAGCAGGATCCTCTGAAAAAACCTGTATTTTAATATACTCTAATATATCTACAATTAGTAGATTTATATTCTTCGTTAAGATTTACAAAATAAGCCAGTTGTTAGTCCCATGAAATCATACACGAATTTAAATCCAGTTTGGACAACGATGGCCTTGTTTTGAGCCAAAAACTATATGCCCATATTTTGAAACACAAACAAAATGTGATAGCTTTGGGCCCCTAAAACTTTAGGTCATAGACTAGAATCCCGACAGCATGACCATTTTACAACTTAACCATGTCATAACCATGTCATAACCATGTTAGACAGGCGTCATGTCCATGTCATAACCATTGTACAACTAAAAAGTGATCACTTAATAGCCGGTTACTCATAACCATGTCACAGGCATGTGGTTAGTGACTGCCCACTACACACTAGGTGGTAACTTTTGGACTACTAGAAATGCTAGTAGCCAATCAAATTAAGAGTGGCTACCAAGCGGTAATTTAGCAAAATTAACCTCAACATTGTTAAGAAGAATCTTGAATTCTTATCAAGATATGGTTATCATTGTTTCGAAATTTAACCTATTAAGGCCAGAGGGGGGGGGGGGGGGATAAAAATAGATTTTCCAGTTTTTACATATTTGATCAGAGCTGCTGGAGACGAACAAGAAGAAAAAATACGGACCGAAATCTGACCTTGCGTTTTTAAGATGTCGCGCACCAAATATTGAGGTTTACATGTAACTATGTAGTATGTAATTACATGTAAAACTTAAACTTAAACTGTAAAAAGTTAAAACGCCCTAAGTTGAGAAGACTGGCCACACCCAGAAGCTGAAACTTGGCACAGGTGTTCCTTGGGCTGTCACCCACAATTCTATTGTACAGAATTTTGATATTTGCCTCTGTTCTCGAAATATGAGGTTAACTTTACCCGAAATTCGACAGTTTTATACAGTTGGAATACAAATAGATACCTCACTGTGATATTGTGGTACATAAAAAAATTAAGAATCTTGTGTAAATAATTCTTAAAGTATCAAATGTGTTGGTTAACCTCATTTTCAACACTTTCTCGAGATAAAATGAAGTAAATCAGCACTACATCTGTTTAGAAATTTGTTTGTCGTAATCTCACGATAAAAATAACAACTCTATCATCTAATATATTTTCGATATATACCTAAATTAAGAGGTTACCCTCATTTAATTACGTTTGGATATTTCTTTTTCTGATAATTATGAACCTAAAATTTGTTTACATTTGCTGACCGAAATAACAACAAATTATGGAGTGTAATAAAATATTAACCTTAATTTTATTAACCTCAATGTTGTATAGTCAATTTTGTGATCGGTTAACCTCAATTATAAAAAAAAGTTAAGCAGCTACAAATATGTAAATAGCAGCAATGTTTTTGACATCAAAAATTAAATTGATTCAGAAAATAATATTTACTCTGGCCTTAACGATTTCATATAATTTTGTGAAACTTTGTTTCGAGATAACAGAAAAATCAGGGTGAACCCCCCCTCTTAACTTGAATCAACTGTATCGTCCTTCTATTAGTGTTTTCCCGCTTTTCAATAAAAAATCAGATATAAGTGATTTTGGCAATGATTTCACCGAAAATTTCAAATTCCATAATATACTACTACTACTACTATGTCGGAGCTAAGTCCGATCTACGCCAGATAACCCCCTCCATATATCCCCCGCAGTTCCTCTTTAGAGTTTGTCCCAACTTCCTTCAGTAACATAGACGGCTAGCTAATATAATGTGACCGAATTTACCTCATTTCCCAATAACCAAGTGCTTGTATTAGCTAACTTTAAAAAACAACATATTTTAGGGCTATGATCGGTAGAAGAACCATCAAATAATGAGTTCAAAGGGTTTTGAGAACAACTCACAGTAGAAAAGAAGTACCTTATTGGACCTTATTTGGACGGACATTAATTGAACGCTGGAGGCCCTAACGTTCATCTTAATGTCCGTGCAAATAAAGTCCGTCCATTTAAGGTCCGTCCAACTTAAAGTCCGTTGAATGTTCTTCAACAATTTTTCCACTTAGAACTTTTTGTCCAGAATATGACAACTATGAGAACTTTATTGTGCCGTAAGTTAACGACGGAAAGGTTCTCCTTGGTCTGCCGGAGGCACAGAAAGTTCTAATAGTATTACATGATGTTTTCAAGGGTCACTTGGCGGAAAAAGTCAACGAAATTATGGCACTCAACAACATAGTTCATGTAATGAGCTAGTCCCCGCCAAGATGACAAACTTGTTCCAGCCTCTAGATATTACGGTAAATCGTGTTGCCAAGGACATTGTCCGACGTTGTTATCAGTTATAGTAGGTGGTGCGCCATTGACAAATTTCGTCAAATTACGTGTCTTCTACACCTACTTTTGTTCAAATATGGTACTTAGGCAAAACTCACTGATCATTGAGGGGGGGGGGGGGGGGGGGCAATGGGTATTTTTTTGTGAAACTTGATTTCGAGATAGTAGTTGACCAACAAACTAGGACGAGTGACCGAACTTTTGAGGGAGTCCCGGACCCGAACCGCCAAACGGTGCCCGCGGGGCAGCCACGCCCATATTTGGTCCAAATTAGGCCCAATTTAGCCAAATACCCTGAACATGCCCAAAACCCAGGTTTAAGGTGCTCTACTTGTAGCTAGTGGTCTCCTGAACTCGTTTATATGAAATTTCATCAAGATTGGACAAAAAATGACTGAGTTATGAGCAAAAAACCATATGCCGGGGGGGGGGGGGGGGGTGTAACCCAAAAAAACCCAACTCCTACCCAAGAAAAGGTAATACTGGGATTGGGTTTTTTTGGGTTTTTAAACAAAATTTAAACAAAATTCTAGCCATTTCATTAATTGCATTGAATGTGAATTATTTCCCACTGAGTCTTACCTACGTGTTGTTCTCATGTCTTAACTTAATAGATAGTTTACATAGTATATTATAAGTGTGTTTATATTGATAGTATGTTATCACGATAGCAAACAGGATGTCTCGTTCATCGAGATATAATCCATATGAATGCACAAAGTGGAAATGTGCCAAATGTGGCAAATGTGTTCTCCTGTCATGAAAGGAGGCTATGACGAAGGTCAAGGGCAAGTCAAAGCACATGACTTAAATTACTTGACTTAAGGCGGCTTCAGAGTCCGAGTCTCGATGATGTGTCTCCAAAGCTTTCTGTCCGCCATAAGCTCCTTACTCTCCCCAGTGTTCTTGAGTCCAGTGTCACTTATTAGTTTATCGACGAAGGTGAGCGGTGGTCTACCCCTCCCTAGGTTCCCAAAGGAGAAGTTGGTGTGCTGCCAGGTCATCATGTCGCTGGATGTGCCCAGCCAACCTCATTCTTCTGACCTGTATCTTCGAAATAACTCTTGGGAGTGATCCGAGACCTCCTTGTTGGTGCGATGTCCTCTCCAGTCCACGTTTAGGGCCATCCGAAGCATTCTACTGTAACATCCGTCTATTCTTTTCTTCAAAGATTCTGTTATTGTCCACGTTTTCGTTCCATACAGGAAGATTGATTCAACCGTAGCTTGAACAGACGGATCTTTAAATCTCGGCGCAAATTGGACCTCCATATAGCCTACATTTTGTGGTAGGCAGCCCATGCCTTGGCCTTGCGTAACCTAAAGTCGTGCTCCGTTGTACTAAAATCCTCAACTTCTTCTAAGGCATGTCCGTCCTTAGAAATTATTGTCCTCATCAGATGAGGCTTCTGTAGGACTGTAGCATGTGATGACAGTGAGCCTGGGCTTTCCATTAAGAGACATGGTGAGGATCCTTGCGCTGTAAGATTTTATAACTAAGATTTATAGCCTCATATGCTGTCCTCGTCAAGATGATTCCTACTCTCCCAGTAGGAATCATCTTCTCTGCGTGGAGAAGCGCCAGCTGCGTTTCTCCACGCAGATGAGATCACTGGATGAATCCCTTTGTTCATCTTTTCTATTCTGGTATTCTCAGCAATCAGCATGCACTACCCGATGTTCGATTCTTACAGGGCAAGGATGTGCGCATTGTGCAGCTTGCTTCGAGAAAATAGTTCTTCAAGTTCGATGCGTTTGTGCTGTTCTCTGGCTGTTCTATTGTTAAACGTGCCAACCTGAGCAGCCCTTTTACATGATACAATGCAATTGATGTTCATGTTTTTTTGATGTTTTCTTGTTTGACTTTCTGTAGAAATAGGTTGTCGTGTTGTAGAGACCGAGTCATCAGTTTCTGTAATAGCAGTGTAATTAATAATTAACCCGGCAACCACTTTCACTAGAAAAATAAGGGGCTTTAACCCTTACAAGCTATGAAGAAGGGAGTCTCAAGGGGTAGAGAACTCCTTCAAGAACACTATAGCTTTGAAGGAGAGGCTTTCCAACCATCTTCTGACGGAGCAGAGAGTGACGAAGCGGAAACAGATGATGAAGAAGAGGAAGTGGAGGATACTGACTCATCAGAGGAATGGGCGAAAATAGTAACTGTGTATGGTGATGCTCTGCATCATGATACGGCTGTTGAGGTTTGCCTCAATGGAGGGCGAGATCGAATGCCATCCCAGTCAAGATTTTAGCGACTCCAGGGCCATAAACAAGCGAAGATATCACTTAATATCACATGTGATCATGCAGCTGATGGTAACTGCAAGATTCTTTCAGTTGGAGATAGAGCATGGTTTCTCGTTAAGCGGATGATCAGGAAAACGGAAACAGAGATCGTGAAGGTGAGAAGAAAGGTTTTATTCCTCTCGTACCGGTTGCGGTCAGGGTTGGGGTCATCAGTGAGTTGCGTCCCTACTAACTCAATTTGCCATGGCCATCGAAGTGAGCATTACATATGGCTGATATCATATCTGGATGGCCAACTTCTTCTGAGCACATCAGTGAATAAAATACTGCTTTTGGGTGATATTTAAGCGATTATATCTATTGTGATGTTGTAGTGATGAACCACAACAGTGATGTTGTACTGATAATTGTTTTGCTAGGTGCCTACATGATTTTATTTCCTTCAAATGAAAAATTTGTAAAAAACCCAAAAAAACCCAACTCCTACCTTGAAAAAGGTCATACTGGGATTGGGTTTTTTTGGGTTTTTTTGGGTTACACCCCCCCCCATATGCCCATATTTGGGCATATGCATCAAATTTGGTAGATTTCGTCCCATAAATTGGTCAAATATCAATATTTTTGAATGAGACTTACTTTATATGAAAGGTAAGCCTAAACTACATATTCTCTGTAAGTTATTGCTTTACATCTGTTTAAATGTGGACACTAAGGCGAAAATACCCCAAAAAATGAACAAAATTGCCCGTATCTTCGTTCGCGATATTCGCGGAATTGATTTCATTAATTTGAAAATAACTCAATCAGTTTTCAAAATTTTTGCATGAAATTTTCGGAATCGACTCTAAATCGCATTTCCACCTTATTCTAGGAAGCCGATTTTTGATTTAGGCCTCCAAAAAATTTGGCGGCCAAATTCTGAATTTTGCCAGGCAAATTTCGAATTTGGCCGCCAAATTTTTAGATACCGGCAATTTTGTTCATTTTTTGGGGTATTTTCGCCTTAGTGTCCACATTTAAACAGATGTAAAGCAATAACTTACAGAGAATATGTAGTTTAGGCTTACCTTTCATATTAAGTAAGTCTCATTCAAAAATATTGATATTTGACCAATTTATGGGACGAAATCTACCAAATTTGATGCGTATGCCCAAATATGGGTATATGGTTTTTTGCTCATAACTCAGTCATTTTTTGTCCAATCTTGATGAAATTTCATATACGAGTTCAGGAGACCACTAGCTACAAGTAGAGCACCTTAAACCTGGGTTTTGGGCATGTTCAGGGTATTTGGCTAAATTGGGCCTAATTTGGACCAAATATGGGCGTGGCTGCCCCGCGGGCACCGTTTGGCGGTTCGGGTCCGGGACCCCCTCAAAAGTTCGGTCACTCGTCCTAGTTTGTTGGTCAACTACTATCTCGAAATCAAGTTTCACAAAAAAGTACCCATGAATATGATATTTGATATTAGACCATAATCATGTACACATATTTTACCATGTTTACTGATTGAAGACTGCTTTTCTTGCTTACTGTATAAAAAATGGTTTTAAAAATCATTTGCAGAAATAAAAAAACGTCAAAAAAATGAGAAAATTCGGATTTTTGATGGTTTTGAATGCCTTCTAGCGTTCATATTAATGTCCGTTTATAATTATGTCTGTTCATTTAATGTCCATCCAAATAAGGTCCGATAAGGTATCATATTTATAGTGTGACAAATTTGACGAAATATTGGCTTATAACCGGTCGATAAAAACGCTATTTTAACAAGAATTTCGCCGCAGTTACACCACGCACGATTAATTTTCCCTGCTTAAACCGTTAATAGTTGCAACAAAAAGTTAATTTTATCGATTAATAAAAATTAGATATTGGATTATTTTGTTGTTAAAAAGTTGCAATATTTTCATCGTGATTTGTCATTTCGCGCGTGCAGGATTCATGTAATCGAATATTTAGTACGCCGCGCACAAATTATGGGCTAATTTAATTTGAACGGCGCGTCATTTGACAATTGAAATTCGCGTTGGATACTGCAATTAACTAACACATGCCGAGCGTCGCGCGCAGCATAACAGACGCTTCCTATACTCATAATTGTAGGGGAGGGGTCTATATTGCGAAGGAGCAGACTTTTGTCGACATCGCAGGACCGTCGGGCCACCTCATATATCCAAACCCGATTACTTATTCCCTACGATCTTTTTGCCTTCGGCAAGAGCAGGGAAAAAAATTTACCAATATCATCAAACTTCAATGAACGTGTCCTTAAAAAATTTCAAATTTCTTACCTTGACAGAAAATGCCCTGAACTAAGACGATCAGTAATGCGATCGAAAGTTTGATCCCCATTCTCGTTCTACTTGATTTCTTGATTCGAGATCTTTAGAATTTGGCTAATTGAATCCTTGAATTAATTAAGTACAACATGAACATTTTATTTAAAGTAATTTAATAATTTCCAAAGTCAAAATGGGTATATGAAAGATAAAAAAAGGAGAATAAAATACTGTTAGGTACAAAACAGCTGATAATCTATCACTCAACAGTCAACAGTCTGGTCATTATGAATAATTAACGTCGAATAATTTGAATGAGGGGCTGATATTTTTATTAATTAGTGCTAATAATCGTTTTAAACGATTAAAAATGGCCCAAATAAACAAGCAAAAAGTAATTAAAAGCGAAATGGTACATCATAAGGCCTATTCACAGTAAAAGTTCACTATTATGTTGAAAGTAAAATAATCACAGAAGTTCGTTTATAAATATAGTGTGGAACTGAGAGGATTGATGGTTTAAAACCGACTGAGCACAAATCAGTTAAGTTCGTCAACTCTAAAGTGTAAAGAAATACCCGTCCTGGTACGTACTACCCCGGCCCTGATCTCACCCTGGGTAAATATAGCGACTATAGGTATTGTGAGCGTCAAATATGTCACGTGAACATCTAAACAGTTTGTAATTGGTCTATTTATTTCTAAGCACGAAACCAAACACCAAAATCAGCTCCTGAGTAGGCCTCAGAATAAATGATTTTTTCCTTCAAATTAATTTGAACAATATAACGGTGTAATTTTCTTCAAATTTACACATGAGTAGAACCAATTCTCCGCGCCAAAATGTACCTTCAACTAGCCGTGGTTTCTGAGTGTGGTTGATGATTAATTATGAAGTATGAACTATACATAATTTATGAGGTGCTAAATTTTGAATAGAAATTATGATTGTTCGAAACATATTGTATAAAGTATTGCCTGTAATCGTTTGAATGACGGATGACAGGATTGTTATGCAAACGGTGTCCAACTAACAGAAATTACAAGCGATATCATTTTTAGCGGTCCTATTTAATAGTTAAAGTTTTGTTTAAAGTAAAATCTATATAAGAGGTAGTTTATGACCTTTCGTTTATGACTACGTGGAACTGAAATTATTACTGATCTTAGACTGACTGTACACACTTCAGCTAAATTTGTTATCTCAAAATAAATACGCGTTCTGGTGTGCTAGCCCTGATTTAACCATATGTTACTGTACCATGTTGAATGCCATGAGTATTCTAAGCACCAAATTTGTCACTTGAACTAATACGGGTGTATGTCCCACAGATGAATGGTGGTTTTTCAAACTTCTCTCAAAATTAGAAATAGAACTCATTTTACACAATATTGTTGCAAATTTATCAAAAATAGTCTAAAATTTTCTTCCCGGCAATTAAAATTTTAAAATTTCAAAAATTTGTGCTCGAAAAAGTTTCCCAAAAATCATCCTTGTTTTGACTATGCCCCACAGGTGCATGGTTTAAAGATTCTCTTAAAAAACTGAAACGGTACTAACTATACTGTATTTTTATCTGGAGTATTATTGTCAGATATATATTACATAATAATAGCCAGCTTATATAGATTTTATAGATTTATACAACCATAAAAAATCGTTTTTTTCTCAACCATGCCCCACAGATGACAGGTTGGGAGTAGAAAAGTAGGAATATTTTCCTGAAATGTTACATTTCAATCGTTTCAAAGTGTCCACTACTAATAATCAGTGTTTTTTCATGATTATACTAGAACTTAATATGTCATTTGAATAATTTAATAAGTAGTAAATCAAAATATTTTATACCTTGCATCTGTGGGGCATTTTATAGCTTTGTATATTAACATGAATTCTTTCAGGCATCATGTAGACCAACTTATAAATGATAAACCTTATTGATATACTTCTAATTTAAAAACCTTTAATAGTAATTATACGTCATTAAGTTATGAATTCGCAAGATAGAGCTTGGAAATGTGGCTGTGGCACAATAATGCCACGCCTGACGTACCTGTGTTGTAAAAGGTGTAATGCAGGCAAAGAAAAAGGAGAGTCCTTTCTGTGTAAACGAGGAGACTGGAAGTGTCTGCTACAAATGTAACAAGAAGAAAGCAATATAAACTTTACGTTTTTATTTTAATTGTAAAGTTTGTTTTTTAGATGCAAGGTTTTTATAAAAATATGTCCTGTGATTCCAAATTTTGAAAATATTGTTAGATCTTTTCAATTTATTTGAAAAAATATAAGTCCTACACTTCCTGTTATTTGAAATAGTGGCATTTAATTTGATATGGATTTAGATCGCTGTTTTAGTTCAAAAGTCAACATTATGAAATCCTAGTCAGCAATATAAAACAAAAATATTTTAATGAGATTTTGTGAATCGCATGCATGCATAAAGTTATTAATGTAACAGCCAGTTTCACTGGATTATTTAATCAAAAACTTTCATTTTGAAGAATAAAATGTGAAAAAACTCACACGCCCCACAGGAGTCAGGTCATATGCCCCACAGATGAAAGGTTTCTCATTTTTCACTAATTATAATATTTATTTCCCATAATATTGGTCAAATGTTGCTCATACTCTCATAGTATCTCACTTGTACTTTATATATGTTTAGACTATTAAAACAAATCTCACAGACAAACATTAACTCCCAATTAGTGAAAAATGAGAAACCTTTCATCTGTGGGGCATATGACCTGACTCCTGTGGGGCGTGTGAGTTTTTTCACATTTTATTCTTCAAAATGAAAGTTTTTGATTAAATAATCCAGTGAAACTGGCTGTTACATTAATAACTTTATGCATGCATGCGATTTACAAAATTTCATCAAAATATTTTTACTTTATAGTGCTGACTAGGATTTTATAATGTTGACTTTTGAAATAAAACAGCGATCTAAATCCATATCAAATTAAATGCCACTATTTCAAATAACAGGAAGTGTAGGACTTATATTTTTTCAAATAAATTGAAAAGATCTAACAACATTTTCAAAATTTGGAATCACAGGACATACTTTTATAAAACCCGTTCATCTGTGGGGCACCTTGCATCTGTGGGGCATACACCCGTAGGAGTGTTTAATTGGTCCTAGTAGGCTGAGAATTTCAGAGGAAATATCTTGAAATTGTTGGCTCGAGTTTGTTTTGGTTATGTAGGTGATCATGTTTCTTTGGTCATTCTGATTACCACAGAAACTTAAGTCAGTGAAAGTTCACTATTATGTTGAAAGTAAAATATTCACAAAAGTTCGTTTATAAATATAGTGTGGAACTGAGAGGATTGATGGTTTAAAACCGACTGAGCGCACCTCAGTTAAGTTCGTCAACTCTAAACTGTAAAGAAATACCCGTCCTGGTACGTACTACCCCTGATCTCAACCTGGGTAAATATAGCGACTATAGATATTGTGAGCACCAAATATGTCACGTGAACATCTAAACAGTTTGTAATTGGTCTATTCATTTCTAAGCACGAAACCAAACACCAAAATCAGCTCCTGAATAGGCCTCAGAATGAATATTTGGCTGATGATTTTTTCCTTCAAATTTATTTGAACAATTTAACGGTTTAATTTTCTTCAAATTTACACATGAGTAGAACAATTTGTCCGCGCCACAATATACCTTCAACTGGCTGTGGTTTCTGAGTGTGGTTGATGATTAATTATGAAGTATGAACTATACATAATTTATGAGGTGCTAAATTTTGAATAGAAATTATGATTGTTCGAAACATATTCTATAAGGTATTGCCAGTAATCGTTTGAATGACGGATGACCGTATTGTTACGCAAACAGTGTCCAACAAACAGAAATTACAATTCAACCAAATCATTTTAAGCGGGCCTATTTAACAGTTTGTTTAAAGCAAAATCTATATAGGAGGTCGTTTATGACCTCCCCTCCCAATTGCTGTCCCATTTTCAGTTGACTATGGGTGACATGAGACCAACAGAGGAATTTGTTTCCCTTTGAATCAATAAAACTAGATGAATTGTTGTAAATACTGAGATCAAACTATCAATCTACAGGCTATCGTCAAACATGTTGCAAGGCGTCATCTTCAGTGACATAAGCCCTAGAAATTGTAAAAAGTTAGTAAAACCCAAAATTCCTTTAAAAATCTGAACACTCTTAAAACGGTTATAAAGTTAAAATTAAGATGTTAGGAGTAATGGAAGGCCAAAAGGATTTGTAGTGTTAATTCCCAAAGGTTTTAAAGTCTTGAGTAGTTGAATATATTTATGTTCACGGACATCCAAAGTTTTAGGACTAGAATTATCAATAATTGACACATTAAAAATGTTGTTAAAATCTTCCCTTTGTCTAAAACCATGATCCAACAAATGTAAACCCAAACTATATTCATCACTTGTTTCATCTATCTTATCACCATTTAAAAGTTTATAATATTTGACCCTATGTTCTCCAGTCCTAACCCGTACATGAGACCAAATTGTGGTTCTGGACTTCAAAATATCGGAGAAGAAACTGCAAAATGGAAAAAATCTTATCGACCCAATTGCTGTTATTGCTGTTATGTCCCATTTTCAGATTTTCGAGACGAAATTTCCAGAACCGAAATTTTACAGTTTTCACTGAATTTTTTTTTCCAGTGACCGATTAGTCATCTATGGATGGCATTATAGACACAATTTAGGTGCTGGAAGTTCGATTCCGGCCGGAGGAAGTTTCCCAGGGAAAGCACTACAAAACGAAACATAAACTTTTCCAAATTCTGGATTAAAGATATTTCCTTGTTTCTGTATAGAACACGTTGTAAGACATGAAATATATTTAACACGGTTTCTCCCTGTCAATATATTTAACAAAAATATTAACCAGTTTATTTTCAGAGTATGTTTATAGAAGCCGGCGGGGCTATGCACGAGGAAAGAGAATGGTACTATGGCAACAAGGAGAAAGAGAGATTCGGTCCGTACAGTCTGCGAGAGGTACTGTTTCAACTGTTCATAGTAACCACATAATAACCATAGTAACCACATAGTAACCATAGTAACCACATAGTAACCACATAGTAACCATAGTGACCACATAATTATCACATAGTAACAATAGTAACCACATAGTAACCATAGTAACCACATAGTAAAAAAATAATAACCACATAGTAACCACATAGTAACCACATAGTAACCATAGTAACCACAGCACGAGAGGTACTGTTTCAACTGTTCATAGTAACCACATAGTAACCATAGTAACCACCTAGTAACCACAGTACGAGAGGTACTGTTTCAACTGTTCATAGTAACCACATAGTAACCATAGTAACCACATATTAACCAAAGGTAACCATAGTAACCACATAGTAACCACAGTACGAGAGTAGTGTAAAATAAGATGGCACCAGACCAGTCCTCCCAGGGCGTACCGATGGTCTACAGTGTCTGCTCACAAAGGTGTACTCACAATATACACTACTCACTCAGTCGTTCTTAGCGACTGACAACTGCAATAACTCACAATAACTAAGTATTGAACTCTACGTTAATACGACAATCACGATAACTTGTATTGCCAATTACTCTGATATGACTACTACATACATGCAACTAAGTGCGGTACTGTGAATCAAACGGTTCAAATGCTACAATTCGGTCCTAAGCTAGAGTTGAACAAAGGAAACAGTTGAATCGAGTAATAACGTTCGAATGATGAATATAAAGATATTATCAACAATCACAACTTAAACTGTGGCAAGACGGGCCACGTTTGGCGTTCTAGATCAGCGGTTAACACTTTGATTAAACACGTCACCTAAAGAGCTTTTCCAGAACTGACTCCAACGTGTCCAGAACTGCGTTAACGACCCGCGCCACGTGATACCACGTGGTCACCCACGTGGTACCGCGCGGCTCGGCCCAGCCATAAAACTATAACAAAACCTACACGCCCGACTATCACGTGCCCTACTTTACACAAATCTCTAAACCTAACTACTCTAAATCTACACTAATCCTAACGGTTTTTCTACACTTAACTGCAATATCCTAACTAAAACATGACTACTAAAACTGCTTAAGAATCGCTGCAACCAGCCCACACATTACACTATATCCCCCGGGAAAATTTAATCGATTTCGTCAATATCTCTAGGAGGTATTGACAAAATCGACCAAATCCCCCCCTACCTCCTAAATCCTAAATAAATCCTAAAACTCCCTCTAAAACAACACCCTAAATAATATCCACAATAAATAATCAAATTACACGTACCCTAACGTGTCCAACTACAAGTATAACAATACTTAAATAAATTAAAATAAATAAATTACGTAAAAAATATCAACATCAATCCCGTGATACAACTACCCATAAAAAATTTCACGTGTTACAAATTTAAAAATCTATATAAAAATACGTGTTACAACACGTACCAATTCTGAATATTAAAAACTTTACGTGAAACAACTCACGTCTTACAAACAAACAAATTTATAAAACTTCGTGACAACCTTCACGTAATAAAATTCAAATATTTAAAACAAATTTATAAATACAACTTGCTACCCTACTAATTGTCCTTCTCCTACTCTTCTTACTCCTTCTGCCCTGCTGTTCTTTTGAAGTTGAAGTCCACCATCCCCCGTCTCTCCGTCCCCATACCCGTTGTTGCACACCCTCCACAACCATACTCATAAACAAGGTACCGTGCATCTAGTCACGAACCCAATTAATACAATGTTTTCGTACACCTAGTTACGAACATAACTTATATAATTATTTCCGTACACCTAGTTACGAACATACTTACACAATTTTTTCCGTACACCTAGTTACGAACATACTTACATAATTATTTTCGTACACCTAGTTACGAACATACTTACGCAATTTTTTCCGTACTCCTAGTTACGAACATACTTACATAGTTATTTTCCGTACTCCTAGTTACGAACATACTTACATAATTATTTTCCGTACTCCTAGTTACGAACATACTTACATAATTATTTTCGTACACCTAGTTACGAACATACTTACATAATTATTTTCGTACACCTAGTTACGAACATAATTTACCTAATTATTTCCGTACACCTAGTTACGAACATAATTTACCTAATTATTTCCGTACACCTAGTTACGAACATAACCTACATAATAAAGTCCGTACACCTAGTTACGAACATAACCTACACTACTCCATTCATTACTCCTAGGTACGAATGTCCTACTTAAAGACTGCAAACCGATTGTGGAGGGTACACAACCTCGTCAGCCCCAGCATTCCTGCTACCATTATCTCTGGCGGGATCCTCTCTGCCTCCTCCGCTGTTTCTCTCAGCACTCTGATCTCTTGGACGTACCATCCCAGGAACTTCTTATTGCCTCTCATGTCCGACTTGTAATGACCATGGCCTCTTCCTGGTGGCATCTCGCCCTCACTCACCAATCTTTCACACTCTTCTTTTATCTTCTCCACTAGGTACGCTCTCTGACCTCCTATCTGAATCTCGATGGATTTCATTATAGCAATAACGTCCTCCCGCGTTCTCGCTTCCCTCATCTTCTTCTCCATCCATCCCTTCGAAACAGTCATCAGGTCTCTCCCGTGTTGCACCACCTCTTTGTCCTCGAACACGTCTCTCCTGATGCTTTCGTTAGCAGCCTTCTCCGTCTTAGACAGCTTGTCATCGTATTTGTCGAGACAAAACTTCTCCACCTGTCTGCTGCTGTAATAGTGGGTAGGTGGAGGGGGAGGAGGCCGTTCCTGATGGTACTGGTGGGTCCTTCTCCGCTGTGGTGACTGCTGCTCTCTGGTCTCCCTCACTATTACTCTTCTCTTCTCTCCTCTCTGTTGTTCCCCTGCCACTGGTTCCTGTTTCTCTTCTTCTTTAGTTTTTTCTCTCACAGGACTCAGACTCACCTCTTCTTGGATCTCCACCAACATCTCCGTCTCCTCAGGGGCCTCTACCACCATCGGTTCCGCTTCATAAGCTCTCTTCGTTATCTTCAGAATTTCTCTTACATCTTTCTCATTTTCCTTAATTAGCTGTTCCAGCTTCAGCCGCTTTATCTCCAACTCCCTCTTCTTCAGATCCTCCTGCTCTTTCTTCTCTCTTTCCAGCTCCTCTAATCTCTTCCGTCTTTCCTCTGTCTTTTCCAGCTTCTCCAGCTCCTCTCTAGAATTCTTCTGTAGCTTCTCCAGCTCTTCCACTTCTTTCTTTTGCTTCCTTAGCTTTTCCTCCTTGGTCTCTACTCCATTACCACTCCTCACCATCTCTGAATATTGCAAGGTTCCGGAACTTTCCCCCCCTCCTAGATTTCTCTTAACTCCCTGTCTAATTCTCATCTCCTCACTCTCGTTAACCATAGCCTCATCAAACTCCCCGCTCCAGGTCCATTCTCTCGGGTCTTCATCCTTCCTCCATTCTTTTTCTCCCTCCACTTCTTCTCTAGATTTCACCCTCCCCTTGTTCTTCTCTTTCACCTTCTCTATCTTTGCCTCAAATCTCAATCTTTTCTTCTGGGCCTTTTCCTCAATCTGGCACCTTCTGCAGAGCTCCTCCTCCAGCAGCTGCCCTTCCTCATCCTTTGTTCTCTTGCAGATGTAACATCTGTATGACATTCTGAATCGTAAAAGTATTAAAGAAGAGTTACAGATAAAGCTGTAATCAACAAAAAAAATTACATGACGTAGTAGTACGCGAAATGCCACAGCGTAGTAAACTTAACATCTCCCGGGTAAGACACGGCAAAGGAATAACACTCTCATCACGTCCTACCCAAAAAGGCATCAGGAGTGAATCTCTACTGGATAAAAATTGCTACGTCATGTAATCTCTACTCAAAATAATAAAATGAAGTCACCTCAAGTTGACATAAAATACATATGTGAAGTAAAAAAAAAACATCTAGATTAAACCTTATTGGCACAAGAATATTAAAAGTCGACTAAAGGCAAATCTAGGCATCAGGAGCGATGCTCTACCGGATTTAAAGGTGACTCACACTCTACACTCTACTCTACTCCACGATTCAACAACTAACTCCACCTCTCCACTGTTTCAACTGTTCATAGTAACCACATAGTAACCATAGTAACCACCTAGTAACCACAGTACGAGAGGTACTGTTTCAACTGTTCATAGTAACCACATAGTAACCATAGTAACCACATATTAACAAAATAGTAACCATAGTAACCACATAGTAACCACAGTACGAGAGGTACTGTTTCAACTGTTCGTAACCCCCACCCATACATAAACCCTTCCAACTATTTATAAATCTCTAAAACAATTTCCGCTGCAGATAGCCGAGTTTTGGGAGGAAGGAGTGCTCTCTGAACGAACCAAGTGTTGGGCACAAGGTCTGGACGGGTGGAGACCTCTCAGGTTTGTCATCCGCCACCATAGTAACCATAGTAACCATAGTAACCATCATAGTAACCATCATAGTAACCATAGTAACAATTGTGATGCTGCGAGGTCTGGACGGGTGGAGACCTCTCAGGTTTGTTATCCGCCACCATAGTAACCATAGTAACCATCATAGTAACCATCATAGTAACCATCATAATAACCGTCATAGTACCCATCATAGTAACCATAGTAACCATCATAGTAACCATCATAATAACCATCATAGTAACCATCATAGTAACCATAATAACAATTGTGATGCTGCGAGGTCTGGACGGGTGGAGACCTCTCAGGTTTGTCATCCGCCACCATAGTAACCATAGTAACCATAGTAACCATCATAGTAACCATCATAGTAACCATAGTAACAATTGTGATGCTGCGAGGTCTGGACGGGTGGAGACCTCTCAGGTTTTTCATCTGCAAATTGTGTCCAGTTTTGAAATAAATACAAATTTTGAAAAGTTGACAGAACAATATGGGAACTATTTACTAAGTGATTATAAGCGAGCTGCAGTTACTTAACTGTGCTTAGTAAGCTCACCAATGCTAAAAGTGCTAAGTAAGCTCACTAATGCTACAAGTAAGTTAACTAAACCTGGTGCCTCCATCAGGTCAGTAGCACAGTTAAAGTGGACGCTACCTTGTAGCACATAGTAACCATAGGAACCACATAGTAACCATAGTAACCACATAAAGTTAACTAAACCTGGTGCCTCCCTCAGGTCAGTAGCACAGTTAAAGTGGACGCTACCTTGTAACCTTGTAGCACATAGTAACCATAGTAACCACATAGTAACCACATAGTAACCATAGTAACCATATAAAGTTAACTAAACCTGGTGCCTCCCTCAGGTCAGTAGCACAGTTAAAGTGGACGCTACCTTGTAGCACATAGTAACCATAGGAACCACATAGTAACCATAGTAACCACATAAAGTTAACTAAACCTGGTGCCTCCCTCAGGTCAGTAGCACAGTTAAAGTGGACGCTACCTTGTAACCTTGTAGCACATAGTAACCATAGTAACCACATAGTAACCACATAGTAACCATAGTAACCATATAAAGTTAACTAAACCTGGTGCCTCCCTCAGGTCAGTAGCACAGTTAAAGTGGACGCTACCTTGTAGCACTGGAGTAGCCCTGCTGAACGGAACCGAGCTGTCCACCCTCATTCTGAACATGCTCATTGACATCTGTAGCTTCTATCCTAGCCGGGAGGAGGACGGAGGTGAGTTGAAGTGTAACCATCATAGTAACCATAGTAACCATCATAGTAACCTTCATAGTAACCATAGTAACCATCATAATTCATAGTAACCATTGTGATTATCATTGTAGTCATTGTAATAATTTTAAACATTGTCACCAATTGCATAATTTAAATAACTCCCCAGGTATTATCCGACCCATCCCTCGAGCGAAGAGGATCCTATCTGAGAACTGTTTGCCTCACTTAGTACAGCTCCTCCTGACATTCGAGCCTGTTATCGTCGAGAAGGTTATCTTTTTATAACAATTACATTTTAGTGTGTTCAAAAATTATGAATTACCACTCTTAATTTTTTGTTTTCCTAATCAGGTGACAATACTGCTAGATAACATAAATGTAACCAGGTGGCAATACTGCTAGATAACATAAATGTAACCAGGTGGCAATACTGCTAGTTAACATAAACTCATAAATGTAACCAGGTGTCAATACTGCTAGATAACATAAATGTAACCAGTGCAGGTGGCAATACTGCTAGATAACATAAATGTAATCAGGTGTCAATACTGCTAGATAACATAAATGTAATCAGGTGTCAATACTGCTAGATAACATAAATGTAACCAGGTGTCAATACTGCTAATTAACATAAATGTAACCAGGTGGCAATACTGCTAGATAACATAAATGTAATCAGGTGTCAATACTGCTAGATAACATAAATGTAACCAGGTCACCAGGTGGCAATACTGCTAGATAATATAAATGTAACCAGGTGCCAATACCGCTAATTAACATAAATGTCACCAGGTGGCAATACTGCTAGATAACATAAATGTAATCAGGTGTCAATACTGCTAGATAACATAAATGTAACCAGGTGGCAATACTGCTAGATAACATAAATGTAACCAGGTGTCAATACTGCTAGATAACATAAATGTAACCAGGTGGCAATACTGCTAGATAACATAAATGTAACCAGGTGGCAATACTGCTAGATAACATAAATGTCACCAGGTGGCAATACTGCTAGATAACATAAATGTAATCAGGTGTCAATACTGCTAGATAACATAAATGTAACCAGGTGGCAATACTGCTAGATAACATAAATGTAACCAGGTGGCAATACTGCTAGATAACATAAATGTCACCAGGTGGCAATACTGCTAGATAACATAAATGTAATCAGGTGTCAATACTGCTAGATAACATAAATGTAACCAGGTGGCAATACTGCTAGATAACATAAATGTCACCAGGTGGCAATACTGCTAGATAACATAAATGTAATCAGGTGTCAATACTGCTAGATAACATAAATGTAACCAGGTGGCAATACTGCTAGATAACATAAATGTAACCAGGTGGCAATACTGCTAGATAACATAAATGTCACCAGGTGGCAATACTGCTAGATAACATAAATGTAATCAGGTGTCAATACTGCTAGATAACATAAATGTAACCAGGTGGCAATACTGCTAGATAACATAAATGTAACCAGGTGTCAATACTGCTAGATAACATAAATGTAATCAGGTGTCAATACTGCTAGATAACATAAATGTAATCAGGTGTCAATACTGCTAGATAACATAAATGTCACCAGGTGGCAATACTGCTAGATAACATAAATGTAATCAGGTGTCAATACTGCTAGATAACATAAATGTAACCAGGCGGCAATACTGCTAGATAAAATAAATGTAATCAGGTGGCAATACTGCTAGATAACATAGATGTAACCAGGTGGCAATACTGCTAGATAACATAAATGTAATCAGGTGTCAATACTGCTAGATAACATAAATGTAACCAGGCGGCAATACTGCTAGATAAAATAAATGTAATCAGGTGGCAATACTGCTAGATAACATAAATGTAACCAGGTGGCAATACTGCTAGATAACATAAATGTAATCAGGTGTCAATACTGCTAGATAACATAAATGTAACCAGGTGGCAATACCGCTAGATAACATAAATGTAATACTGCTAGATAACATAAATGTAATACTGCTAGATAATATAAATGTAACCAGGTGTCAATACTGCTAGTTAACATAAACTCATAAATGTAACCAGGTCACCAGGTGGCAATACTGCTAAATAATATAAATGTAACCAGGTGCCAATACCGCTAATTAACATAAATGTCACCAGGTGGCAATACTGCTAGATAACATAAATGTAATCAGGTGTCAATACTGCTAGATAACATAAATGTAACCAGGTGGCAATACTGCTAGATAACATAAATGTAATCAGGTGTCAATACTGCTAGATAACATAAATATAACCAGGTGGCAATACTGCTAGATAACATAAATGTAATCAGGTGTCAATACTGCTAGATAACATAAATGTAACCAGGTGCCAATACCGCTAGATAACATAAATGTAACCAGGTGGCAATACCGCTAGATAACATAAATGTAACCAGGTGCCAATACATACATGTTACATGTTACATGGTAAGGTCTCCTCCTAGTCGTTGGAGTGGCCTGCATCACACACATCGCGTTGGCGGCGTAACATATGTCTCCACTGTATTCGGTTGGTAGCCAAAGTTTCTGTCGTGTTGTTGTCGATGTTTTCAACACCTGTAAACTTAGCAGCATCTTCGAGTACGCAGGACTTCCAGTTCTTACGGGGTCTGCCCCTTGACCTCTTTCCATAATTTGGCTTCCAGTTCAACAGAAACCTCGGTAGTCTAGAGTCTGGCATTCTAACTACATGTCCATACCAACGTAGCCTGGCAGCACTGATGAAAGTCTCAACAGATTTGATACCAGCCCTCCTAAGAACTTCGTCGTTGGTCACATGAAAGAACCATTTAATCCTAAGGATCCTTCTCAAGGAGGTTTGATGGAAAACCTCGAAGCGTTTCATCTGCTTTTTGGTGGTGTTCCAGACTTCAGCTCCATACAACAAGATGGTGAGGACAGCAGCCCTATAGATCCTACCTTACCTTTGATACCTTTGATCTGCTTCGTCGAAACTCGACAGGCCATCAGAGTTGCTGACCACCCCAGAGAGAAGATGCCTCTCGATCGTTACGCCAGTCCAGTATAGAATTGGAGTTCGGTGATGTGAAGCCCCGGATTGGCGGTTTATCCGGCAAGGAAAGCATGAATGCCGTCATATGATGCTTGAAGCCATCATGTTTGGAGACTGCACGTATGTGCGAAGGTATACAGTTCCAGAGTCTGGGACCCATTACACCAAATGATGTTTCATATAGAGTCTGGTGAGCAGCTGAGCTTTTTGTACGGACAGCTGGAACCTTAGCAAGGGTACCCAATCGTGGATTTACTGTGAACTGTACTTCAAGGTCGTTGGATGTGAAACCATGTAGGATTTTCCACATGTGCATGACAATGTAACGTTCTCTGCGCCTCTGAAGTGACATGAGGGACAGGGTTTTTAGGCGATCCCAATAATGGAGATGCTGTAAACCATGGATCTTTGAAGTGAAAGTTCTTTGTACACTTTCAAGCTCCTGAATTTCATACACTTTCGCCGGATTCCACAGAGGAGAGCAATACTCTAAGTGGCTACGGACTAGTGACTTGTATAGTGTTAACATAACACCAGTATTGCGAGAGTGGAAGACACTGAATACCCATGCTGCCATCTTCCTCGCTTTATCACAACTAGATCGTATGTGTGATGTCCAGGACGTATCACTGGATACTGTTATACCGAGATCACGGAGCTGATCCACAGGACTGAGTATAGTACCAGTTGATGTTCTGTATTGGAACTGTTCATGGACAAAAGGAAGCTCATAGAGAGGATTACGTTTGTTGGCAAGATGGCATATGTACTCAAACTTATCCTCATGTAGTGCCATGTTGTTTCTTGATGACCACTCAGTGACTTTGTCAAGATCAGACTGAAGCTCAGTAACATTATGTGAATCACTGATGGATCTGCAAATTCTTGTGTCGTCAGCGAAACATCTTAACGTTGAATGCAACACGCAGCTAGCAATGTCATTAATGAATATTAAAAACAGTATGGGACCTAAAACTGTTCCTTGGGGGACACCACTCATAATAAGAGCAATGATAGACATGTGACCATCTACAACAACTTGTTGAGTTCTATTTGTAAGAAATGACTCGATCCAGATGATGATTTTGGGATGAAAACCATATAGCTGCAGTTTTTTGATAAGAAGTTGATGATCTACTTTATCAAAGGCCTTGGCATAATCCAAGTATATAGCGTCCATGTCGTCACCATTTGATAACGCCTCGATGATGTCATCAAAATGATGAAGCAGCTGAGTGAGACAACTTTTCCCCGATCGGAAGCCATGCTGTTTGCTATTGAGAAGGTTGTTTTCTTCGAGGTGGGCCACCATCTGTTTTCGTAGAACTCGCTCATAGATCTTAATGACATGAGAAGTTAACGACACAGGTCTGTAGTTTCCCGCAATAGCACGACTGCCTTTCTTGTGAAGTGGAGCAATGTTTGATGTCTTGTAGAACTTCGGCACTGTGCCTGTAGACATAGAATGCTGCCAAATCATGTGTATAGGTTTGGAGAGTGCTTCTTTGCACTTCTTCAGAAGCAGGACTGGAAGATCATCAGGCCCAGCAGCGGCACCCGGCTTAATTTCATCAATAGCCTCCATTATATCAGCAACCGAGAATGCCAACATGTCATCAATGAATGGCTTCTGTAGAGAAGGTGACTGAAATAATGCATCATTGATGTTGGTGGCTGAAGGGTCACTGAATACACTGCTGAATTGACGCTGGAGGATGTTAGCAATCTCTTCAGGATTGGTGCAAGTTCTCTTGGCTTCATTGAAAAGCATTGGAATACTGCGTTTCTGCTTAGAGAACTTTTTAGCATAGCTGTAGAAATATTTTGGATTGCTGTGCACTTTATCTACCGCCTGTTGTTCACGGTAGTTAAGGTCGTGGTTTATAGCGTCTCGCATGTCAGCGTACACACTCGAAATCTGGTTTCTAAGTGACTCCAAGTGAGCTGTTGTAGCGACTGGATTTTGTTCAGCCAAATGCAACCGAAGTTTTAATTTGCGTTTCTTGCGAGACAATGTATTAACCGGTGAACCTCGCCTTTTGCTAGATGCCTTTTTCCTTGGGCACCCCATCTCACATATCTGAAGAAGGACAAGGTTCAACAGTTCAGGAAATTCTTCAGGATCACAAAGTTCCCATAGTTCACTCCAGTTAACAGAATCAAGGAGATGATTGATTTTGTCATAATCTGCTTTGTAGAAGTCCAGTGACCGAAACGAAGGAACACTGAAATCTGGGGGTACGGAAGGATCTGACCGACATGGATTATGTGACAGAAAGATCTCAAGAAGCTTGTGGTCAGACAAAGGTGTATCAGTCACCGAAACGTGTGTCACAAGATTAGGAGCATTGGAGAGAAAAAGATCAAGGCAGTTGTTCAGCCTAGTAGGTTCCAGAATATACTGACTGAGGAAGTTGTCTGCCATGAAGTCAAAGAGAAGAACTGCCGACTGATTTGTAGCAGACGATGCACCAGACAGAATTGCACCGGATTTCCAATCAATCATAGGGAAGTTGTAGTCTCCTAAGAGGCATGTCTCATATGATTCATGTCCAGATATATAATCAGCCATATACTCTAAACATGCTTTGAAACTGGCCATTGGGGCATCAGGAGGACGATAAAGGACACATATGATCATTTTTGCTGTTTCACATTTACAAAGTAATGCTTGACAGATCTTATCATCAAATGTCTGAGAGCTGGTGATGGGGAGGCTTTCGTGAGAATAAAGGAGGACCCCACCACCTACCCTAGTACTTCGATCACATCTAGAGATATTATAATGTTCAATATCTAACTGTGAATCGTGGATATAAGGTTTCAACCATGTTTCAGTAAGGGCAATAAATGGAACAGAAATATGTTTAGATTTCTGCTCTACTTTATTCCGGATGTATGGGATTTTCCATCTGGTTGAGCTGCGAGCACTAGGGTTAAGGCCAGAGGGGGGGGGGGGGGGTAAAATTGGTTTTTCCGGTTTTCACATATTTGATCAGAGCTGCTGAAGACAAACAAGAAGAAAAAAACCGGACCGAAATCTGACCTTGCGTTTTTAAGATATCGCGCGCCAAATATTGAGGTTTACATGTAATTACATGTAAAACTTAAACTTAAACTGTAAAAAGTTAAAAGTCCCTTAGTTGAGAATACTGGCCACACCCAGAAGCTGAAACTTGGCACAGTTGTTCCTTGGGCTGTCACCCACAATTCTATTGTACAAAATTTTGATATTTGCCTCTGTTCTCGAAATATGAGGTTAACTTTACCCCAAATTCGACACTTTTCGAAAAATTGTCGAATTTGGGGTAAAGTTAACCTCATATTTCGAGAACAGAGGCAAATATCAAAATTTTGTACAATAGAATTGTGGGTGACAGCCCAAGGAACAACTGTGCCAAGTTTCAGCTTCTGGGTGTGGCCAGTATTCTCAACTAAGGGACTTTTAACTTTTTACAGTTTAAGTTTAAGTTTTACATGTAATTACATGTAAACCTCAATATTTGGCGCGCGATATCTTAAAAACGCAAGGTCAGATTCCGGTCCGGTTTTTTTCTTCTTGTTCGTCTTCAGCAGCTCTGATCAAATATGTGAAAACCGGAAAAACCAATTTTACCCCCCCCCTCTGGCCTTAATGGATTGCACATTCAGCAAGAGTGCTGATGAAATCGAGCCCATTGAGGAACTGGTGTTGGATTCAGATGCTGCAGGGCTGGAGGCAGATGTGGAAAAGTTGGAGTGTGAGTCATCTGGCTTACAGTTGGAAACGGATGCGGGAACATTTGAGCATGAGGCGTCTGGTTCGCAGTTGGGAAGAAGCTGCTGAATTTCGACTCTTGACCTGCTATTTGATTCTTCAGGGAAATTATTTCCGACTGAAAGTTTGCCTGCATCACTTTGAGTAGGTTCTGTATCTCTAAAAAAGAGGTTGAATGTTGAGAGTTGCCGGTCGTTTTTTCCGAAGGCTCGTTGGCAGCAGAAGTACTCTCAGTGCGCCTGTAAGATCCCCGATCTGGACGGCTCTCACCACCTGGATGTTTGCCGTCCTTCTTCCGAGTATCTTTATCTTTGGAGGGTTTCACACGCTTAGTTCCCACCAGATGAACTAGAGTGCATTGTTCTTTAAAACACTGCTTGTGTTGAACCGAGTTTTTGCAGTGCTTTGGGTGGTAGAGCTGACACTCTGAACCTAAACTACATCCCCCATTAGAATCAGTGCCGAAACGTGTAAACTTTTTACAGCGCTTAGGATGAAGCTTGCTGCATGTAGTTTTACCCTGGTGGAGAGTCCGTCCACTTATTCCGTGAGGGCATTTCCCCATTGTGTAGTCAACACAGATTGTATCATCCTCACTCGGTTTGATAGCCGTTGGTTGTTGCTGCTGCTGGTGAACTGCATCCAGTTTCTTAGATAGTTCATCTGCGTCGATATCCGGCTGTTTATTTTCATTAAGAGTTGCCGTCTGTGAAGGATGGGTTGAAACCGCTACACTAACAGTTGAAGGATATCGGTGGCGATTTGATTTGGAACGCTTGCTGGGCACAGGATTATTTTGCGTTAAGCACAGTTTGCAGAGCCACACAGTACCATGAGGTAGCGCTGTTGGTGACTTGTGGAGATTAGCTGCAGCTTGAGTGGTTTGTTCGCAACTGTGAGAGCCTTGAAAGCACAAGAAACAACGCAATACAGGAGAAGTTGGAGACTCAAACTTATTGCAATATTCTTCATCACACTGCCCACAGATGGTAGGAAAAAGGGTTTCAATTTCAAGAATAATGCGCATAGCAAGAGCTAGCTTATTACTGTAGATTCGACTATTATCATCAATTGTCGCAATCTTAAAGAAGCTTGCACAGGCGTCAAGTGTTGGTACTTGAAATCTGGAACCACCAAGAACAGTTCTGTTATTGGATCGGTCCTTAGATGGATCATAGGCCGTGAGAACAGACTTCATAAGTGCATCTGCTTTTGGATTCGCCATGAGACCACCAATGACCAACCGAACCTTTTCATCAAAGTTTTCAATCATAATTGTGCATGTACAATGTATAGTATCCGAAAGCTGCCCAGTATACACTACACACACTGTGATGAGTTGTACGTCTTATCTCAAATGGAATTTGCTGATAAGGGAGTAACAAAAACGCAACAAATGCAAAATCAATATATAAATCTGATCTTGGTTGGAGTCTTTATAGTTCTGCTATTCCAAATGTTCCAGAGCTGATGAAAGGCGCCATTAGCCTTCTGGATACGGACATCCAGGTCTCTGTTGATTGTCCCATCCCCACTGATAGTTGCACCCAGGTAGACAAAGTTGCTAACCTGCTCGACGGGTTCACCCTCAACCGACAGCTCAATACAATCATCCTTGATGAAAGGTCGCTGGGAGGCGCACTTGCTTACAGCCATGCATTGGGTCTTCTTTGCATTTATTCTGAGCCCAGCGTAGGAGCTGTAATGAACTAATAGGTCAGTTTACTCCTGTAGGCCTTCCCCTGAGTTGTCCATAATAGCCATGTCATCAGCATAATCGGTGTCCAGAATGACCTTTTCCTCGACCGTCTTCATCTCTTTCTGCAGCACTGCGCCTTGACTGATGATCTTGTTGGTCTCAGCCAGAAATGCAGAAAAGTTTAGGCAGAAATTAAAGACAGGAGGTGCTTGAATGTCACCCTGACCTGTGCCTGAGTTAACATCAAACCAGTCTGTCAGCTCCCCATTAACCCTCACGGCACTCATGGTACCCCCAAAAAATGACTGAAATATTCTGACATATTTTTCAGGCAGCCCATAGTGTCTCATACTGCACCAAATAAAGTCCTTCTGATAGAATCAAACGCTGCCTTGAAATCGACAAAATTAATGTAAAGAGGAATGTTAAACTCAAGACAGTTATGAATAATAGTTCGGAGAGAATAAATCTGATCAATACATGAGCGGTTCTGTCTAAATCCGCACTGATTCTCCCTGAGAAGACACTCCATACCAGCATGTAACCGCTTAAGAAGAATCATCTGAAAAAGCTTAGATGCTGTAGACCTTAAGGTGATCCCTCTGTTGTTCCCGCAGACTGAAGTGTCTCCTTTCTTCCCAATAACAATGATCACACCCTTTAACCAATCTTCAGGAACAGTCTCTTCTTCCCACACTTTCTTGAATAGACACTCTAGTTGATCAACTAGAGCACTCGCACCATACTTCAGTTGCTCGTTAGTTATCCCGTCCACTCCTGGGCTTTTGTTGTTCTTAAGCTTTGTCAGGGAATAACTAATCTCGTCTCTGGTGGGTGGTCCATCCGAACAAGAGAGAGAGTTAAAGTGGGGTTGGGGTGGTACTGTATCAAGGTCGGCAAGGTTGACACTTGATAATGGAGGGTTCAGAAGTTCAGTAAAGTGCTCCTTCCACCTATCCCTCTGCTGTTGGGGATCCGTGATCTTCCTACCGTCCTTTTCCCGGACACAATATGCTTGAGGCTTCTTGTTCTTACCAGAGATCTTCTTGATCTTTGCCCATACCTCACGCTGCTGACCTTTGCTCGCTGCTTCCTCAAGATCAGTAGCTACTCTAACTGCCCAGTTATTATCGTCTAGCTTGCTGCTTTTCTTGACTAACTTGCCAATACGGCTAGATAACATAAATGTAACCAAGTGGCAATACTGCTAGATAACATAAATGTAATCAGGTGTCAATACTGCTAGATAACATAAATGTCACCAGGCGGCAATACTGCTAGATAAAATAAATGTAATCAGGTGGCAATACTGCTAGATAACATAGATGTAACCAGGTGCCAATACCGCTAGTTAACATAAATGTAACCAGGTGCCAATACCGCTAGATAACATAAATGTAACCAGGTGGCAATACTGCTAGATAACATAAATGTCACCAGGTGGCAATACTGCTAGATAACATAATGGCAGATAACCCAGCTCTCCCGCGACTTTATCAGACTGGAGTGTTCTATTTCATCCTCATGTACACAGGTAAGATTAATTTTTAAACATACAGGCTAGGCTGTTTCAAAAGTCTTGTGTACTTTATGTTTTGTTTATAAAGATCCTGTATCCAAAAGTGTCGACGAACCAAAAAAACTCCTTAAAAACTACGTGTTTATCCGCAGGAAGCAACGTGAAGCCTATAGCAACGTTCCTTCAGAACACGCACTTGAGACAAGCTTTCAGACAGGGTGACAGTGCTGACACTGCCATCAACAGTATTCTCTCTCCTCTGCTGCCTAGCGTGAGTTTAATTGCCATAGGAACACTACCATAAGGTATTGTTGCTATAGTTACATTACCATATAAGGTAATAATTAACCACGTGATGCCCATATAAGGAAGTTGGGGGCTCTCTCTTCCCGGTGTGAGTTAGTTAGGGTTGCTGCAATATAAGCACATTATTCTGTTTCAATGTTGTTCACACATAACTATGTACTTTGAAAATCTATGAGATATCTAGATAAATACCTTTCTAATGTTTTCAGCTAGAACCTATCTTAGGCTAGATTACAAGAGTTATGCAGGATGCTACAACTATAAATATAATCACACAATATGTCTCACACTATAATCACACAATATGTTTCTTCAGGCGATGATCTACTTCCTAGAGAACCACGGTCCTGCTAAGTTCAGTGAAATCTACCTGGGGGAGTTTGACACGCCTGAAGCTATCTGGATGAGTGAGATGAGACGGACTATGATACAGAAGATAGCTGTTCACTTAGGAGACTTCAAACCAAGGCTCATGTGCAATACTCGCGCACTTTATCAGGTCTCTTCAATATACATACTTATATTATAATCAATATATATATATATATGTATATAAATACATACTTATTTATTATTAAATATGTTGAGTTTCTCACGCTGTCAGGTCACGTGATTATTTCCCGTGATCATTTTGATGGCGCGCGCGCACGTGTCAGTTATATGATTGTACAGTTGACACGTAATCTCCCCCCTCAGTACATGCCTATCCCCCCTATCGGGTACGAGCCCCTTGAGAGAGAGTTGTTCTGTTCTATCTACTATCTCCGTAATCTGTGTAACGAAGTAAAGTTCCCTGAGTGGAGGATTGACCAGCCTGTTAAACTTCTTAAGGACTGTCTAGAAGCTTGGTAAGTAAAGTTCTCTGAGTGGAGGATTGACCAGCCTGTTAAACTTCTTAAGGACTGTCTAGAAGCTTGGTAAGTAAAGTTCCCTGAGTGGAGGATTGACCAGCCTGTTAAACTTCTTAAGGACTGTCTAGAAGCTTGGTAAGTAAAGTTCCCTGAGTGGAGGATTGACCAGCCTGTTAAACTTCTTAAGGACTGTCTAGAAGCTTGGTAAGTAAAGTTCTCTGAGTGGAGGATTGACCAGCCTGTTAAACTTCTTAAGGACTGTCTAGAAGCTTGGTAAGTAAAGTTCCCTGAGTGGAGGATTGACCAGCCTGTTAAACTTCTTAAGGACTGCCTAGAAGCTTGGTAAGTAAAGTTCCCTGAGTGGAGGATTGACCAGCCTGTTAAACTTCTTAAGGACTGTCTAGAAGCTTGGTAAGTAAAGTTCCCTGAGTGGAGGATTGACCAGCCTGTTAAACTTCTTAAGGACTGCCTAGAAGCTTGGTAAGTAAAGTTCCCTGAGTGGAGGATTGACCAGCCTGTTAAACTTCTTAAGGACTGTCTAGAAGCTTGGTAAGTAAAGTTCCCTGAGTGGAGGATTGACCAGCCTGTTAAACTTCTTAAGGACTGTCTAGAAGCTTGGTAAGTAAAGTTCCCTGAGTGGAGGATTGACCAGCCTGTTAAACTTCTTAAGGACTGTCTAGAAGCTTGGTAAGTAAAGTTCCCTGAGTGGAGGATTGACCAGCCTGTTAAACTTCTTAAGGACTGTCTAGAAGCTTGGTAAGTAAAGTTCCCTGAGTGGAGGATTGACCAGCCTGTTAAACTTCTTAAGGACTGTCTAGAAGCTTGGTAAGTAAAGTTCCCTGAGTGGAGGATTGACCAGCCTGTTAAACTTCTTAAGGACTGTCTAGAAGCTTGGTAAGTAAAGTTCCCTGAGTGGAGGATTGACCAGCCTGTTAAACTTCTTAAGGACTGTCTAGAAGCTTGGTAAGTAAAGTTCCCTGAGTGGAGGATTGACCAGCCTGTTAAACTTCTTAAGGACTGTCTAGAAGCTTGGTAGTAAGTTCTAGTGGAGGATTGACCAGCCTGTTAAACTTCTTAAGGACTGTCTAGAAGCTTGGTAAGTAAAGTTCCCTGAGTGGAGGATTGACCAGCCTGTTAAACTTCTTAAGGACTGTCTAGAAGCTTGGTAAGTAAAGTTCCCTGAGTGGAGGATTGACCAGCCTGTTAAACTTCTTAAGGACTGTCTAGAAGCTTGGTAAGTAAAGTGGAGGATTGACCAGCCTGTTAAACTTCTTAAGGACTGTCTAGAAGCTTGGTAAGTAAAGTGGAGGATTGACCAGCCTGTTAAACTTCTTAAGGACTGTCTAGAAGCTTGGTAAGTAAAGTTCCCTGAGTGGAGGATTGACCAGCCTGTTAAACTTCTTAAGGACTGTCTAGAAGCTTGGTAAGTAAAGTTCCCTGAGTGGAGGATTGACCAGCCTGTTAAACTTCTTAAGGACTGTCTAGAAGCTTGGTAAGTAAAGTTCCCTGAGTGGAGGATTGACCAGCCTGTTAAACTTCTTAAGGACTGTCTAGAAGCTTGGTAAGTAAAGTTCTCTGAGTGGAGGATTGACCAGCCTGTTAAACTTCTTAAGGACTGTCTAGAAGCTTGGTAAGTAAAGTTCCCTGAGTGGAGGATTGACCAGCCTGTTAAACTTCTTAAGGACTGTCTAGAAGCTTGGTAAGTAAAGTTCCCTGAGTGGTAGGAATTGACCAGGCCTGTTCAACTTCTTAAGACTGTCAAGAAGCTTGGTAAGTAAAGTCCCTGAGAGGATTGACCAGCCAGTTAAACTTCGTTAAGGACTACTGTCTAGAAGCTTGGTAAGTAAAGTCTCTGAGTGGAGGATAGACCAGCCTGTTAAAACTTCTTAAGGACTGGCTACTGTCTAGAAGCTATGAGTACGTAAAATCCCTGAGTGGAGATTGACCAGCCTGTTAACTTCTTAAGGACTGTCTAGAAGCTTGGTAAGTAAAGTTCCCTAAGTGGCGGATGACCAGCCCCCGTAAACTTCTTAAGGACTGTCTAGACAGCTTGTTAATAAAGTTCTCTGAGTGGAGGATAGACCATGCCTGTTAAACTTCTTAAGGACTGTCTAGATGCTTGGTAAGAAAAGTTTCCTGAGTGGAGGATTGACCAGCCTGTATAAACTCTTAAGGCCTCTCTAGAAGCTTGGTAAGTAAAGTTCCCTGAGTGGCTGGATATGCCCGCCCTTTAAAATTCTTAAAAGGGCTGTTAAAGTTGGTAAGTAAAATTCCTGAGGGAGGGTTGCGCTGTTAAACTTTTTAAGGGGCTGTCAGAAGTTGTAAGTTTTGTTCCCTGGTGGGGATTGACCGCTGTTAAATTTTTAAGGACTGTTAAATTGGTAATAAAGTTTCCCCGAGTGGGGATTTACCAGTTTAAACTTCTTAAGGACTGCTAGAAGCTGGTAATAAAATTCCCCGAGTGGAGGATTGACCAGCGTTAAACTTTTAGGGACTGTCAGAAGTTGGGAATTTTGTTCCGAGTGGGGGATGGACAGCCTTTAAACTTTTTAAGGACTTCTAGAAATTGGGAAAATTAAAGTTCCCCGATGGGGATTGACCCGCTGTTAAACTTTTTAGATTCTAAAGCTTGTTTTGTAAGTTTCCCCCATGGAGGTTTACCAGTGTTAAAATTCTTAAGGCTGTCTAAAGCTTGGAAGTTAAATTCCCTGAGTGGGGATTGACCGCCTGTTAAAATTCTTGGGGCGTCAGAAGCTTGGTAAGTAAAGTTCCCCGGTAGGATTGACCCGGTTAAACTTTTTAAGCTGT